>NC_137799.1:6717726-6992726 GCF_963383645.1 Muscardinus avellanarius
TGAGACAAGAGGATCTCCAGATCTGCAGCCCAGCCTCTGAAGCTGAGTGAGGCTCTCAGAAATTTAGTGAGACACTATTTCAAACGAAAAATAAAATGGACGGGGAGTGTAGCTCAGAGGTAGAGTGCCCCTGCATTCCATCCCCAGTACAAGAGAGAGAGGGGGGGTGGAGGGAGGGAGGAAGAGTGGGTGTGGGTGGATGGATGGACAGACAGACGTCTTGAAGGAAGTGGGAGTGAAGAAGCAGCCTGCTCCTGGTGGTGAGCCGTGGGGACCTGTGGCGTGTTGGGCAGCCCAGCCGAGCAGTGATTGAGGGTTTCTCGTAATGGTGGCTTTGGGACCGTGGACGAGTGTAATGGGATAATGACGGGGCGCACCGGCCTCGCTGGCAGGACACTTCTGGACGGAGAGACAGGGCCGTGGTTTAGTGGCCGCGAGTTATTTGTAACAGGTGGTTGCAGCTTTCGTGAACCTCCACAGCTATTCTCAGATTTTATACACATTTTCAGAATGTAGTGCCGGACCGTATAGGCTCTGAAAAACTTGGAGTTTCTGGGGCTGAGGCTGTAGCTGAGCGGCAGGACACTTGCTTAGCATGTGGGAGGCCCTGGGTTCCTTTCTCAGGACCGCAAAAAGAAAAAGAAAAAGAAAGCTTCGGGTTTGTAATATACCTCTTACATCGAGGGCCACTTGGAAGCCACATCCTGCTTTTATAGAGGGGGTAAAACCTTTCTCATGTTCTTGTTTCTGCTCCTTTATGGGAGTCTACTTTCTACTTTCATAGTCTAGGAAATATTTGAGAAATTGTCAGAGGTCAGGAAGCTAGCATTAAACTGTAAAAATGAACCCAAACACATGATGTGTGATAAGTGTATTGAATTAGCTTATATTTAAATTGGAAGTGTGTGGGGGAGGGATGGAGGAAGGGAGGGAGGGGGAGGGGAAGGAGGAGGGAGACAAGGAGGGAAGGAGTGAGGGGTAAGCACAGGGCCACAGGCTAATAAGCAAGTGCACCCATTGAGCTAGATTCCCAGCCCTTAAACTGAGCTTTCTATTTTGCATCAGAAGGTCATAACAAAGCATAAGTGGCTATTTTATTTACATGTTTGTTTACTTTTATGGTACTGGGGATTGAATGCAGTATGTGTGGGGGCATCTGCCTCTGAGATATACCCCTAGCCATGTTTTATATCTTATTTTGGAATAGGGTCTTGCTAAGCTCCTGAGGCTGGTCTTGAACCTGCAATCTCAATCCTCCTATTAGCCTCCTAAGTGGCTACGTGGCTCTGTGCGTGCGTGTTAGTTACTGGGGATTGAATTTAGGGGCATTCTACCCTGGGCTGTATCCCCAGCTCCATTTTATTTTTTATTTTGAAACAAGGTCTTGCTAAGTTGCTAAGGCCAACTTTGAACCTGTAATCCTTCTGTCTCAGCCTCCCAAGTACTGGGATTACGGCACTGTGCCACCATGCCCAGAACGGATGGCTACTTTAAAGTGATTGGCTTATAATAAAATTATTTTTGTATGACTCTTTAAAATGACATAGCCTTTTAACCAATTCTGATTGTGTTTTTGCAGTACTGGGGATAGAACCCAGGGCCTTGTGCCTCCTAGGCAAGCGCTCCACTGCTGAGCTATACCCCCAGGCCTCCTTATTTTGAGACAGTCTTCATAACTTGCTCAAGCTGCCCTAGAACTTGTGATCCTCCCGCCTCAGCCTCCCAAGTTGCAGTTGCTGGAGTTATAGAGGCCTGTGCCACCACACCTCACTAATAAGATTGGAAAGGTGAGCCGGGCGTGGTGCGCACGCTTGTAATCCCCGCGCTGGGGAGGCTGAGACAGGAAGATCGCACAGGTTGGAAGCCAGCCTCAGCTACTTAGTGAGGCTCTCAGCAACTTAGTGAGACCCTGTTTCCAAATAAAGTATAAAACAGGGCTGGGGGTATAGGCCGGAGGTAGAAAGCCCCTGGGTTCCAGACCCTGGTACCACCAGAAAAATAAATAACATTAGAAAGGTGTTACTGAACAGAGTCTCCTGTAAGTAGTATTATATGTTGGAGATCTGCTCACTTCGGTGAAAGCATACAAAATAGGTTTTATCTTTAGCAACATCAGAGTCAAAAGACACGTTTCTCTGTAAGATTAACCATGATAAGGCCAGAGGTGTAGCTGAGTGATAGGTTGCTTGACTAGCCCGTGTGAGGCCCTGGGTTCCATCCCCAGAACCACCAAAAAAAAAAAAGAGGGATCAACTAAAATACATTTACTCAAGACTTTGTTGAAAAGGCAAGGTCAGCAGGATAAATACGTTCGCTAACTTGTCGGACTTGTGACTGGTCTGGCCGGACGTGGCGGTGCACACCCGGAATCCCAGTGCTTGTCAGGCTGAGACAGGAGGACTGCAGGTTGGAGGAGAGCTCGGCAGTGCAGCAAGACTCAGTAACCTAGCCAGATCCTGTTCCCAAATAAAACATAAAAAGGGCTGGGGGTGTGGTTCAGGGGTAGATTGCCCCTGGGTGGCTCAACACACACACACACACACACACACACACACACACACACACACACCCCCCAAAAAAGGAAAAGAAAAATGTGGCCGGTCACTGGAGAAACGGCAGAGCAAGCTTGGGTACGCTGGGTGCTTCTTCTTACCTGCTTGTTGGAAGGCAGTGGCAGCTTACTGCAGCGTCGAGGGTCGGCTCGGCTTTGCATGAGCTCAGAAGTGTGAAGTCTGAACGGACCCATTGGAAGTGCTGGCTTTTGTCATCATTCAAGGCTGGCAGCGGGCAGGTCACTCCTGGACAGACCCGGGTGTCCTCTCTTCGGTCTGTAGAGACCCCCTTACAGGAAAAGAGGACAGAGACCCCGGAACGACGCGTGCTGGTTAGCATAGTACGAAGCCCCCTGGGTGGGCCAGATGTAATTTTTCTACCTGTGTCTTTAGGACGATGTCAGGTGTCTAGCGTACGTTCATTTCTGTTGAGTGTGTTGACTTAGCAGAGCTCTCAGCAACCTAAGCAAACAGTGGCAGCCGGGCGTAGCGGTGCACGCTTGTAATCCTAGTGCTTGGGAGGCTGAGCCTGGAGGATCACAGTAGCCTCAGAGAGCAGTAAGACCCTCAGAAACCTATGGGAGACCCTGTTCCAAAAATAAAATTAAAATAAGGCTGGGGGTGTAGCTCAGAGGTAGAATGCCTCTGGGTTCAGTCCCTAGTAACACACACACACACACACACACACACACACACACACACACACCAGTAAGACCTTGTTTCAAAATATTAAAGTGCTGGGATTGTAGATCAGAGGTAGAAGGCCCCTGGATTCTATCTCCAGGACCATTTTTAATAGCAGTTTTAAATTCACAGCAGAACTGAATCGAAGGTTCAGAGACATCTCATTTTCTCTATACCCCACATACACAAAATCTAGGTACCTTTTACACTTTTTTTCTGGTGCTGTGGCTAGAACTGAAGCAAGATGCACGTTGGGTAAACACTGTTTCTGAGTTATACCCAGCCCCCTTTTTCTTATGGTACTGGGGATTGAACCCAGGGGCATCCTACCTCTGAGCTACGCCCTAGTGCTATTAAGGTGCCGAGGTCTCCCTAAGTTGCCGAGGTTGGCTGTAAGACGGGTCCCTCTGTCTCAGCCTCCCGAGTCCTGGGGTGCCGGGCACCACCACGCCCAGTTTAGCTCCTGAATTTCCACCTCTTCCTGCTGCCCCGCACTGCTGCTCCGGAGTGTCGGCCCAGCAACCGCACTCGGCGCTTCTGCTGCCCGGGGCTCTTACCCTTCAGCGAGCCCAGCAGGGGTAGGACTCCCCACGCCGGGCAAGAGCAGAGGGACCTCAGAAAAGACAAGTCCAATTCTGTCATCCCTGTGTCTCCATCAGAACAAGCTTCGCACACGGCTTATTCTGATTAGCAGACAGTAGACAAGACAGAACATGGGCTGTGCCGGGCATGGAGCCTCGACCCTAATATTAGGGAGACTGAGATAAGAGGATCACAGGTTCGAGGCCAGTTTCAGCAACTTAGCGAGACCCTGTTTCAAAAGAAAAACAAAACAGAGCCGGGGGTGTAGAGCTCAGAAGTAGGATGCCTCTGAGTTCCATTGCCAGTAACAACAAACGCCCTGGCGGCCTGGCGACCCTGTGGTGGATAGCTGCGCCTCACGTGGCGCCCTCCCTTTTTACCTGAGGCAGGGCCCACGAAGCTTGAGCCCGAAGCCCCAGGAGGACTTCTCTGAGTGGTTCTCGAAGTGCGGGCCGCAGCGAGGCCCGCAGGTGGCCTCGGAGGGACCGCTCAGCATCCCCCGCCTCCCAGCGCGAGCTAATACTGTTTCCTGCAAACATTACTTACTCATAGCGCGTTTCATCAACACCACCCACATTTAAAAATAAGGCTTTCTTTTGACACTTAAAAATTGCATGCTACCAGGAATAAATGAATGCCCCGGGGAAGTTAATTAGATTTGGGGATGTGGGTGGGACGAGTTCTGGAATTAGCGTTTAGAAGGAAGTATTTGTCTCCTGTTTTAGTAACGTATACTCGCGCTAGCTTGAGCCTAGTGGTGGGTCTAGTTAAAAATTTCTAAAAAATAAGGGAGGCGAAATATGTCCGTAGCTAAGACTCTAGGTTGGTTGTTTTTGGTACTAAGGAGCGCAGGGATTATAAGCCTGCGCTACCCCGCCTGGCTACCCCCAGCCCTTTTAAATTTTCTTTTGAAACAAGCTTTCACTAGGTTGCCGAGTCTCATAGCTTTGCTGAGGCCGGCTCTGAACTTGGGTCCTCCTGTCTCGGGCTCCCAAGTACTGGGATAACAAGTGTGCGCCACCACGCCAGGGCCGGAGCTGCTGCGTCAGTCTCTGTGGGGTTTTTTTGGTACTAGGGATGGAACCCAGGGCCATTCTACCTCCGAGTTGCACCCCCAGCTGTATTTTTATTCTTTATTTTGAAGCAGGGCCTCACTGAGTTGCTGAGGCTGGCCGTGAACCTGGATCCTCCTGTCTCAGCCTCCCAAAAGTCCTCAGTACAAAAACATTACATAAATCTTAACACTTCTAATTTTAATACTAAAAATAGATACAAACCAACCAAAGACCAAAAAGACATGTAGATGACTTTCGTTTTCTTACTGCAGAACCCATGAAATACCTTTCACATTTAAACTACCACATCACATGGTGTGTGTGTGTGTGTGTGTGTGTGTGTGTGTGCGTGTGTGTGTGTGTGTGTGTGTGTTGAATTAGAACATGCCATTCTAGTCATTGGAATTTAGATTGTTGATGTTGTTGTACTGGGGAGTGAACCCAGGGGAATTCTACCTCTCAGCTACACCCCATTCCTTTTTAGTTTTTATTTTGAAACAGACTTTCACTAAGTTGCTGAGGGTTTTGTTAAATTGCTGAGGCTGACCTCAAAGCTGTGATCCTCTTATCTCAGCCTCTCAAATCGTGGGATTATTGGTATGTGCCACCGTTCCCAGCTGAAATTTGATTTCTTTTTTTTTCTTTTTGTGGTTCTAGGAGTTGAACCCAGGGGCATTCTACCTCCAAGCTACACCTCCTACGTGTGTGTGTGTGTGTGTGTGTGTGTGTGTGTGTGTTTTACTGGGGATGAAACCCAAAGGCATTCTACCTCTAAGCTACACCCCAGCCCTAGTTTATTTATTTATTTTGAAACAGGGTCTCACTGAGTTGCAGAGGGGCTCAGTAAGTAGCCACGTCTGTCCATGAACCACGGTCCTCCTGTCTCAGCCTCCCGAATGCTGGGATTACAGGCGTGAGACTCAGATCTTTGCTCATTCCTTAGCCAGGAGCTACTCCAGGGAGGGTGTGACCTTGGCTCCCTGCTGGCTGGTCTGCGATGCTGTAAGAACACGACGACCTAGGAGGCCGGCTGCTAGACACTAGCCCTACCGCCTGGCGGGGAGTTCTTTCCTGGCACATCTGTGTGCCCGCTGCACCGTGCAAATGCCCTTTTATAAGAGAAATTGAGGCTCAGATACAACAACGTGTCCAGCTTCAGCGTAGAAAGTGAAGATTCCAACCAGAGGCTTTGGGACTCTAGAACTCCCTTCATCACCATCATCATCAATATTAGTATTAGTATTAGTATTTTCAGTGCTGGGGATGGAACCCAAGGCCTCATGCATGCTAAGCAGGCACAGCCCCGCTGAGCCAGATCCCCATCTTCTCCCACCGTGTGTGTGTGTGTGTGTGTGTGTGTGTGTGTGTGTGTGTGTGTGTGTGTGTCTGTGGATTGAACTCAAGGAGAGTCTACCTCTGGGCTACAGCCCAGCCCTTTTTATTTTTTTATTTTGAAACAGGGTCTTGCTGAGCCGCTGAGGGCCTCCTGAGTTTCTGAGGCTGGCCTCAAGCCTGCGACCCTCCGTCTCCCCCTCCACCCCCCCAGTCCTGGGGTGACAGGTGCGCCAGCTCCCCCGGCCCAAACCCTGTTCCGCTGCCTTGCTTTTGTGAAGAGCTGTGTGCCGAGGCCACAATTTCCTGCTGTCTTTTAAAACACGAGCACAGAAGAGCAGGAACTCCAGTTAAGTGCCTGGTGTGCCTTAATGAGCGGTTCAGAACTTCCCTTTGTAAGGAGGCGGTGTGTTTGCCGGCCGTCTCCATTTTACAAATGAGACGCGCGTTACTTCCCGGGCAGCCTGCACAGGGAGCGCTCCGGAGCATCTCGGGGCAGGCTGCCTTTTGGTTTCGTTTCCTTTCGTTTCCTTCCTGACACAAACTGAGTCCATCCTAGTTTAAAAAAAAAAACAAAAACAAAAAGGCCCTGCAGCAAGCCAGGCGTGGCGCTTGTAACCCCAGCATTCAGGAGGCTGAGACTGGAGGATCGCAGTTCAAGGACAGCCTCAGCTACTTAGTGAGGCCCTCGCAGCTCAGTGAGACCCTGTTTCAAAATAATAAAAAATAGGGCTGAGGGTATAGCTTGGAGGTAGAACGCCCCTGGGTTCCATCCCCAGTACGGCAACAAACAAACAAACAAACAAAACCCAAACCTGTGGCAGCATGTGGTGGTGCACACCTGTAATCCCAGGACTTGGGAGGCTGAGACAGGAAGATCACGGGTTGGAGGCCAGACTGAGGCTCTCAACAACCTAGTAAGCTTCTGTTTCAAAATAAAAAATAAAAGGAGGGGGAGGATGTGGCTTGGAGGCAGAATGGCTGCGGCTCCAGTCCCCAGCAGCACAGAAACAAAACCCAGGAAAACCCTCGCACCTCGTGTTAGGAGCAGGTTCCCTTCCCCTTGCTGCTCTGGGCTTTGTTTGTAAGACACTGACGCTGCTCATGCTGAGAATCCCAGACAGCCAGTGGCTCACATGCCAGTGGCCGCAGCCACCACGGAAACAGTCAAGAAGGAGGCTTGTAGGTTCATGGGTGTCTAGTATTTCTCTCTTTCAGATCCAGAGTTCTGCCTTTTTTTTTTTTTTTTTAAACTTTTTGTTTCTTAGTTTGTTCTTGGTACTGGGATTCAACCTAGGGCATTCCACCTCTGAGCTATACCCCTATCCTTTTTCTCTTTCTTTCTTTTTCTTTTTCTTTTCTTTAATTGTGTGTGTGTGGTAATTGTGTGTGTGTGTGTGTGTGTGTGTGTGTGGTATTGGAGATTGAGCCCGGGGGCATTCTACCTCCATGCTATACCACCAGCCCCGTTTTATTTTTATTTATTTTTATTTTTTAATTTTTGCAGCACTGGGGATGGAGCCCAGGGGCATTCTACCTCCGAGCTACACCCCAGTCCTACTTTTTATCCTTCATTTTGAAACGGGGTCTCGCTGAGTTACAAAGGGCAGAGGGCCTCACTAAGTGGCTGAGGCTGTCCTCAAACCCTGATCCTCCTGTCTGAGCCTCCCAAATGCTGGGATTACAAGCATACACCACCACGCCTGGCTTATTTTTAATTTTGAACAGGATCTCCCTAGGTTGAGAGTCTCATTACTTGCTGAGGCTGGCCTCAAACCTTCAATCTTCTTGACTCAGCCTTCCAAGTCCTGGGTTACAAGCATCTGATACCACATGCGGCTTATTTATTTATTTATTTATTTATTTATTTATTTATTTATTTTGGTGGTACTGGGGTTCCTGGAAGCCCTTCTACCTCCGGGCTACACTCCCAGACCTATTTTTACATTTTTATTGGAAACAGGGTCTCCTAAGCCAGCGCGCGCGGCTGGCTTCGAACCTGCGCGATCCTCCTGTCTCCGCCTCCCAAGCGCGGGGATGACAAGCGTGCGCCACCACGCCCGGCCTTCATTTATATTTTTTTATTTTGAAACAAGGCTGCTAGGTCACTGAGAGTCTTGCTAAGTTATTGAGGCTGGTCTTAAGCCTGTGACCCTCCTGTCCTAGCCTCCTGAGTACTAGGATTATGGGCGTGTGCCACCGCACCCAGCTGTTTTCTGATGCCAAGGAATAAACTCAGTCTTAGCACATGCTACCTACGCCCCAGCCACAAGGTCAGGTTTTTCTTTTCTAATTAGAGAAATTAGTTTCTATGAGTCCTAATTATTAGAAGCAGTTGCAAGTTTCTGCCTTTATGTTGATCACAAATGTCTTGGTGAAAGATAATTTTTAATTTATTTTTTGGTACTGGGCACTGAACCCAGGGGCCTTCTACCTCCAAGCTACACCCCCATTCCTATTTTTTATCCTTTTTTTTTTTTTTTTTTTGCGTGTGTGTGGTACTGGGGGTGGAACCCAGGGGCTTTTCTACCTCCGGGCTATACTCCCAGACCTATTTTATACTTTATTTGGAAACAAGGTCTCACTAAGTGCTGAGAGCCTCACTAAGTAGCTGAGGCTGGCTTCAAATCTGTGCCATCCTCCTGTCTCAGCCTCCCAAGTGTGGGGATTACAAGTGCCACTATGCCTGGCTACTTTTTATTCTTTTGAAACAGTGTCTCACTGAGTTACAAAGGGCCTCACCAAGTAGTAGCTGAGGCTGGCCTTGAACCAGATGCTCTTGTCTCAGCCTCCCTAGTACTGGATTACATGCAGCACCCCTATGCCTGGCTTATTTTTTTTATTTTGAAACAGTGTCTCACTAAATTGCTGAGGCTGGTCTCAAACCCCAGTCCTCTGCCAGTCCTCTGCCTTAGCCTCCCGAGTGCTAGGATTACAGGTATATTTTGTTTTGAAACACGGTCTCAGTGAGTTGGTGAGGGCCTGATACTTTGCTGAGGCTTTCCTTGAGCCTGCCATCCTCCTGTCCCCGCCCAGTGTCACATGTATTAGCTTTCCTGATGGTTTTTTGTTTTTGTCTTTTTTTTTTTTTGCCGTACTGGGGGTGGAACCCAGGGCCTTTCTACCTCCGAGCTATACTCCCAGACCTATATTTGGAAACAGGGGCTCACTAAGTAGCTGAGGCTGGCTTCGAACCCATGCGATCCTCCTGTCTCAAGTGCTCAAGTGCAGGGATTACAAGCGTGCGTCACCACGCCCGGCTTTTTCCTGATGGTTAAACAGGAATGATGACCCTTGGCTTCCTCTTCTCAACAAGACTTCAATAAGGCCCCTGGGAGACTCTGAGCTGAGAAGATGGGATGGGCGGGGCAAATGCAAATTATTATAATCACGAGGCGGGGCCGGTGGGCGGGAGAAGCCCAGCTTTGGAGCTGAGGTCTGTCCCCTGAAGCAGTGGGTGCGGGGTACAGGAGCCTTTCGTTGGTCTAGGCTTGCAGGTTTCACACATAGAACCTTTGTACTTTCATTGACAGTTCTGCGTATGTGTGTTTTTATTTTAATTAAAAAATCTTTGGTACTAGCCGGGCGTGTGGTGCACACTTGTAATCCCAGCATTCAGGAATCTGAGACCGGAGGATCACGGTTTGCGGACAGCCTCAGCTACTTAGGGAGGCCCTCTGCAGCTTAGTGAGACCCTATTTTCAAATAAAGAATGAAAAATAGGGTAGGGGGTGTAGCTCGGAGGAAAAATAAATTTGGTACTAGGGATTGAACAGAGGGGCATTCTTCTCTGAGCTACACCCCCAGCCCTCTTCAAATATTTTATTTTTGAAACAGGGTCTGGCTAGGTTGATGAGTGTCCTACTACCTGCTGAGGCTGTCCTCGAACCTGTGAGCCTCCCGTCTCAGCCTCCCCAAGTAAAAGGATTATGGGCATATAACTACTACGCCCAGCTGTGAACATGTTTTAAATAAAATAACCTGATATTTAGAAAAAGACCTAGAAGAGCCTGGTGTGGTGGCTCATGCTTGTAATTTCAGTACTTGGGAGGCTAAGACAGGAAGATTGGAGGCTGGAGGACAGCCTCTGCAAGCAGTGAGACTCTCGGCAACGTAGCAAGACCCTGTTTCCAAATAAGAAATAGAAGCAGTCTGGGGGTGCAGCTCGGAGGTAGAATGCCTCTGTGGGTTCAATTCCCAGGAGAGAGAGAAGAGAAGAGGAGAGGAGAGGAGAGGGAGAGAGAAGCAAAAGAAAGAAGGAAGGAAGGAAGGAAGATATTCTGGATTTCAGAAAGCTATATCAACTACATACTTTTTTTTTCTTTCACATAAAAAGTACAAAAAGAGCCAGACATGGTGGTGAACTCGTGTAATACCAGTGGTGCTTTGGGAGGCTGAAACAGAGTCTGAGGACAGCATCAGCAAGTAGTGAGACTCTCATCAACCTACTGAGACCTTGTTTTCAAATAAAAACAAATAAGGCTGGCGGTGTAGCTTAGGGGTAGAATGCCCCTGGGTTCAATCCACAGTACCCACCCCCAAGAATACAAAAACGCACTCCAAAACACAAACTCTAGTTAAAGTTTTGTCATATACTTGGGTCTATTGAAGATATAATTGTAATTTACTCCTGAACTCACGTCATTTCTCCCCTCAAAAAGCTGGCTGGCTGGCCCACGAAAGAAAATCTAATAAATTATTCTACATATCTGCTGAGTTTGGGACTGATTTCTTCTTAGGAAAGATAACTAAGAGATTTAAAGCCATTTGCATTAGAGAAAGGTGTGGGAATTGCTGGCGGTGTTTGAAGAAAGACATTGGCGGTTCTGAGTATGTGAAATACAGTGCTCACAGGTGGGGCTGGGCTCCTGGGTGCTGGGGTGCTGCCTGGCATGTCCGAGGACTCGGAAAAAATACACACGTACACACACACAGAGTTTTCGCTGTAACTGAATTAATTAAATTACTTATTTATTGGTACTGGAGGATATATATAAATGGAACCCAGGGGCCTTTCTACCTCCGGGCTATACTCCCAGACCTATTTTATATTTTATTTGGAAACAGGGTCTCACTAAGTTGCTGAGGGCCTCACTAAGCAGCTGAGGCTGGCTTCGAACCTGCGCCATCCTCCTGTCTCAGCCTCCCAAGCGCGGGGATCACAAGCGTGCGCCAACACGCCCCGCCCAGCTAGCCCTTTTTATTTTGCATTTTGAAACAAGTCCCTCCAAATTGCTGAGGCTGGCCTCAAACTTTTGATCCGCCTGTCTCCACCCCCCACGTACCTGGATTACCAGCTCCTGCCACCACGCCTGGCAAACCCGGATTTCTTTTTAGTTTAAATTTTACTTATCCTCCCAAATAGGTCACCTATTTGTATTGTTCACTTTTCAAAAGGCACTCCCGTGTGCTGAAGAGTCTTGTTGTGCCAGGACAGACTCAGCTCTTGCGGTGACCAAAATTTTTGCAAGAAAAGTCCTGGTGTTGGTGGCAAGTAATTCTGGCCTCTGAGATAAAAGAAGAACCGGAGGACCCGAGACCAGAGGCGCAGCCCTGCTCCACATCCTCGGCTCGCCTCCTGGGATCCCACCGCTGGGGTCTCTGGGCCTCGCCAAGGGCCAAGACTTGGGGCGGTTGGTTTGCGGCCGGGCCTCTGTGTAGCCCGGGCTGGCTTTACCCCCACCTCAGCGCCGAGTGGCGGGGCCCGCCGGCCACGTCGCCACGGGCAGCCAAGACAGGCCCCGGCTCACGGCGTCCACAGTCCACCAGCGCTGCAGAAACAGACAGGAGGCTCGGGGCAGTGTGGCGAGCGCTGCGAGGCCGCTGTGCACCTGTGCCCCGGGGACCAGGCGGCGTCCAAGCGGATGGGGAGGACCGGGCCGCACGGGGTGGGCCGTGCCAGGCAGCCGGCGAGGAGGGAGCCAGGGAAGGCCGAAGGCCCAGGAGTGTCAGAGGACTCAGGGAGCCGAGCCTGTGCCCGGCTTAGAAGAGGAGCCTGGCAAAGGCTGCTCCGGCGGGGTGCGGCGGCCCACACCTGGAAGCCCGGGGCTCTGGAGGCTGAGACGGGGGGGTCACAGGTTAGAGACCCCCTCGGCAACTTCAGAGACCCTGTCTCTAAATAAGCAATGAAAAGGTGTGGTGGGGGTGCAGCTCAGAGGTAGAATGTTCCAGGGCTCAATGAAGGAAGGCAGGAAGGACAGACTAAAGCTAAAACCACGTACAGACCTGACTTTTCCTTGAGCGCATGCAAGATACCCTTGAGCTGCTGAAAGCAGGTGTCGATGGTGCCAATATGCCAGTCTCTTTCTCTCATTTTTTTTTCTTTTTTAGATCACACCCCCCCCCAACAACTGAGCACAAAACTCCAGCCCACCGTCATTCCTTCTCTGTTTCTCCTTGGCTGGCACCCTGGGAAGGGCTATGGGGTGTGCTCCTCGGCTCTCCCTTTCCCCCCTCCCCCGTACTGGGGATGGAACTCAGGGGCCTTCTACCATCAAGTACAGCCCAGCCGTATGTATGTATGTATGTATGTATGTATGTATGTGTGTGTGGGGCAGGGGAGATGGAACCCAGGGGCAGTCTACCTCTGAGCTACACCTCCAGCTCTATTTTATTTTATTTTTTTATTTATTTATTTTTGCGGTACTGGGGATGGAACCCCAGGGGCATTCTACCTCCAAGCTACACCCCAGCCCTTTTTTTTTTATTATTCTTTTTTTTGTGTGTGGGTCTGGGGATGGAACCCAGGGGCATTTGACCTCTGAGCTACACCCCCTGCCCTATTTTTTATTCTTTATTTTGAAACCTGGTCTCACTGAGTTGCAGAGGGCCTCACTAATAGCTGAGGCTGTCCGCGAACCGCGATCCTTCAGGTCTCAGCCTCCCGAATGCTGGGATTACAAGCGTGCGCCACCACGCCCGGCTTTTTAATTCTTTATGTTGAAACAGGGTCTCACCGAGTTGCAGAGGGCCTCACTAAGTAGCTGAGGCTGTCTACAAACCCCTATCCTCCGGTCTCTGCCTCCCAAATGCTGGGATTATACGTGTGCGCCAACCACCATGCCCTGTACCACACAGTTTTGCTCTGCTTACAGGGGATGCCTACTTTTAGAACTCAACCGCCATATTGTTAGGAAGCGCAACACACAGATTAGGCGAAGAAGCCAACTTCAGAGGCTCCTGTTGACAGCCGCGTTGTGGTCTCACTCCAAAGTCAAAACTACCGGCCAGCTGTATACATGAAAAGCTTCTGGATAATCCTGGGCCCCAGGAGTCGAACCCCCCCCGTGCTCCAGCCTGCCCAGCTGAGGCCCAAGCACAAGTTGTCCCTGTTCAGATTCTTGACCTGTAATAAAATGATTCCTTCTCACTAAGTTTTGGAGTGAAGGATTATGCACCAGTAGCTACTGCAACAATATTATTGGTTGCTGCCATTAAGAATAGTAACAACTACCCCTTACCTTTATTTTTAGTGTGAGGGATTGAACCTGGGGCCTTGTGTGCCAAGCATGTGCTGGGGTCACTAAGCTCCATCCTGACACCCTCACAGCGATACCATGTGTCCCTTTACTCTAGATTAAAAATAAAAGCCGGGCGTGGTGGCGCACGCTTGTCATCCCAGCATTTGGGAGGCTAAGACAGGAGGATTGTGGTTGCAGACAGCCTCAGCTACTTAGGCCCTTTGTAACTCAGTGAGACCCTGTTTCAAAATAAAGAAGAAAAATTAGGGCTGGGGATGTAGCTCACAGGTCGAACGCCCCTGGGTTCCATCCCCAGACACACACACACACAAATAAAATAAAATAAATAAAAAATAAAATTACTTTCTTTTTAAGGAAATCTCTTAGAAAATGAAATTGACAGTTGAGGAACATTCAAGAAATTTTTATACTTATTTTCTTTTATCCTTAAAGATGATGGAATAGGAAACCAAGAAGTTCTCTTTTTTTCTTTTGTGTGATGTTGAGAATTGACCCCCGGAGCCCTTTATCACTTGAGTTACATCCCTAGCCCTTTTTCACTTTTTAATCTTGAAACAGGATCTGGCTACGTTGCTGAGGCTAACCTCAAACCTGGGGTCCTCCTTTCTCAGCCTCCCAAGTCCCGGGATTACAGGGGTGCGTGCCACCGTGCACAGCTCGCAATTCCCTTTTTTAATGTTTTTGCTCTTCCCCCACAAGTTTCTTTCCTTGTTTTTGAAAACAAGCCCTGCTAACCTACTTCAGAAATGGGAATAGCAAATAAAATACAAGTCTCGGTGGCTTTTAGTTGTGAAAGAGAATCACTATTCTGGAAGGTATAATTCTTCTTTTATTTTTCATTTTTCGTGGTACTGGGGATTGGCCCCAGAGGCATTCTACTCCTTTTATCAGTATTGGGGACGGAAACCAGGGGCATCTACCTCTGAGCTACACCCTCAGCCCTATTTTTTATTCTTTATTTTGAAGTAGGGTCTCACTGAGTTGCAGAGGGCCTCACTAAGTAGCCGAGGCTGGCCATGAACCGCGATCCTCCTGTCTCAGCCTCCCGAATGCTGGGATGACAAGCGTGCGCCACCACGCCCGGCTTGGCATTCTACTTCTGAGCTACACCCCAGCCCTATTTTATATTTTATTTTGAAACCAAGACTCAGTAAGTTGCTGAATCGGTCCTCAAACTTGTAATCCTCCTGACTCAGCCTCCCAAGTCCTAGGATTACACACATAGGCTACCACATCCGGCTGTGTTTATTATTTATTTATTGTTATGGGGGATTGACCCTAGGGTCTCAGCCACACCCCAGCCTTATTTTATTTTTTTATTTGCAGGTCTGGGGATAGAACCCAGGGGTATTCTTTCTCCGGGATACACCTCCTGCCCTAATTTTTTTTATTTTTTATTTTTTTTATTCTTTATTTTGAAACAGTGTCTCACTAGGTTGCAAAGGGCCTCACTAAGTAGCAGAAGCTGTCTGGGAACCTGGGTCCTCCGGTCTCAGCCTCCCTAGTGCTCTGGGATTACAAGAGTGTGCAACCATGCCTGGCTTTTTTTATTGTTGTTGTTGAGACAGGGTCTTGCTAAGTTGCTAAGGCTGGGCTGGAACCTGTCTTATCAACCTTCCTGTCTCAGCCTTCCAAATACTAGGATGCCATGATGCCCGACTCTGTTTGTTTAAAATTTTTAAAATTTTATCTTTACAAGATGTCTACAGCTTAGTCAGTGTGTCTTGTTGTTCAGAAGTATGGGTCTGGAGCCAGACTGCTTGGTTCCTGTTCAGTTACTAAGTAGCTGAGTAATCTTGGCCCAGCAGCTGGGCCTCAGTCCCTAGGTCTATAAAGTGGGATAACAGTGGCACCGCCCGCCTCGGGTGCCGAGAGCATGCGCCAGCAGACAGTAATGAGCACCTGGGCGCGCCTCGCGCCTCTAACAGCGTGGGGCTGACTTGTTTACCTTCCGCTGGTCTCTGGTTTGGGATCTTTGGTTCACGTCTTGAGTTCCATGTCAAGAAGGAACTCATGGCTCCCCCCTGTAGGCTGTGGGTCCCCTGGGGAGTGACGGGGAATGGGGCTTGGGCGGAGCTGCAGGATGAGTCCCTGCAACTGCACAGCTCCTTACTCTGTTCCAGGATCTGCTAGCCCCAGGAGAGCTGGTTCAGAGAGGAGGGAGGAGGCGCTTCTGTCAATTATAATAGAGTAACTACTTCTAAGGCTCTAAGGCTCCGGACTCAAAGTAGACATTTTATGTGGCGTTCCCACACTGTAGCTCAAAGAAATGCTAATAATGTTAATAGGTTTGTAAAGGATTCGGATTTAAAAAGTAACACACAAATAGAGTCATTAGGCACTTTCCTTAAGCTGTTAAAGCAGTCTGCAAGATCCAGTGTCTTGGGTGTGGCCCTTTGGCCAAAAATACCAGGGGTTGTTTTGCTAAACCAAAAACGTTTTTGCAGAGAATCCTGAAAGGCGTATTGTTTATTTTCTTTTAATTTTCACTTTGGAGCTGGGCATGGTGGCCCATGCCTGTAATCTCAGTGCTTGAGAGGCCGAGACGGAAGGATTGCAGGTTCGAGGCCAGCCTCAGCAACTTAGCGAGACCTTGTAAATGAAATGAATAAATAGGGCTGGGGGTGCAGCTCAGCGGCAGCATACGCTCCTGGGCTCATTCGCTTTGTAGATCAGCAAGGAAGCAGGTAGGTAAATACCATCATTCCAGAAAAAACATCGGCAGTCACGAGCTTTAGTGGAGAAGAGTCTCCCATCATCTGATGGAATCAGAGGCCAGGCTGTGGCTTCTTTTCTTACTCTTTGGATTTCCTTGGATGATAAAACATCAGGAATTAGCCGGGCGTGGTGGCGCACGCTTGTCATCCCAGCATTCGGGAGGCTGAGACCGGAGGATCGCGGTTCGCGGCCAGCCTCAGCTACTTAGTGAGGCCCTCTGCAACTCAGTGAGACCCGGTTTCAAAAGAAAGAATAAAAATTGGGCAGGGGGTGTAGCTTGGGGGTAGAATGCCCCTGGGTTCCATCTCCAGACGCGCAAAGAAAGAAAAAAAATCAGGAATTATCTTAGAAAGTGGAATGGGCGACCAATTAGATGAAGAAAATCGTGGAGAGATGTTGGAAGCGGGTGGGATACAGGCTGTTTCCGATCATTTTAAACACACCCATAAATTGCCATTAGATAATTCAAGAAAGGCTGAAAACCTGTCAGCTGCGTCAACAGGCAAAGCCTGTGCTGGTTAATGATGCTGTGTAGATGCGACCAGTGTGGGTCGCCTATAAAAAGATCTGTTTATTTAAAAATAAGTAGTATTTGTTTGAAGTACGCACCCCACCCAGCTCGCATGCTTGCGGTGGGGCGGGGGCTGGCTGGTAAGTGGTTGCAGATGCAAGCAAGATGAAGATGGGCGCGTGTGTTTTAAGTCGGCCGCGGCGAGGCTTGCCTGCGCTCTCAACTGCTCTGGAGGCTGAGGCAGGAGGACTGCCGGGGCCCAGGAGTTTGAGGCCAGGCGGGGCAACAGGCCAAGACGCTGTCTACCAAGAGAAAGATTTCTTGTACCCTAATTCTTCAGCGTGGCACGTAAAGGTAACTAGAGAGGAGATCAAAGAATACTAATTTATATACTGTGTACTTAGTAAGTCATTTGAAATGTGGGCTAGTTTTAAGGACGAGGACTAGGCAGTCACAGGAAGCCAAAATAAGTAAAAAGAAAAGAGCCCATTATGGGGTGCACGCCTGTGATCTCAGTACTTGGGGAGCTGAGACAGAAGAACCCAGGTCGAGGCCCCACAACCTCGTGAAACCCTCAGCAGTGAGATGCTGCTTCGTACCCAGGAGAAGTAAAGTCAGAGAAGGGGGGAGAAGCCGGGCGCGGTGGGCACGCTTGTCATCCCGGCACTCGGGAGGCTGAGACCGGAGGATCGCGGTTCGCGGCCAGCCTCAGCTACTTAGCGAGGCCCTCTGCAACTCAGTGAGACCCGGTTTCAAAATAAAGAATAAAAAATGGGGCAGGGGGTGTAGCTCGGAGGTCAAATGCCCCTGGGTTCCATCCCCAGACCCGCAAAAGAAGAAAAAAGGAAAAAAGAAAAGGGTAGGAAATAACAAGTGTCAGAGATGGGATGTAAATGGGGCAGCCACCGGCCCACACTCTTTGGCGGTTCTTCAAACGTTAACATAGAATAGGCCCTGTGATCCGTACTAATTAGCACCGAACAACAACGGAATATTATAGCCGCACGCGGTGGCGCATACTCATAAGCCCAACACTTGGGGGGGCTGAGACGGGAGGATCGCAGGTTCGAGGCCACCCTGAGCAACTTAGCCTCTCAGCAACTTAGTGAGACCAGTTTCCAAATAAAAAGTGAAAGGGGGCTGGGGGCGCAGCTCAGCCGTAGAATGCCCCTGGGTTCCATCCCCAGTACACACGAAAGGAAAAAATGAAAAATGGAGCAGCCCCAGTCTCCCCACAGGCGAGCGTATGTATAAATCAAGCGGGGTCCGTCCACACAGTGACGACGATTTGGCCATATCAAGTGAGCGCGTGCCCAGTGGCCGGGCCCTGCGCAGCCTGGATGGCCCTGGGGTGGCGTGCAAAAGACGCCAGACGGAGCCTGCTTCTATTTATAGAGAAGGTCCATCATAGATAAGGCCGCAGACCCAGAACAAGGCTGGTATTTGCCAGGGACTGGGTTGCGCAGGATCGGGGCAGTGTCTGCTTAAGTTGGATACATTTTACTTTGGGGTCATGAAAGTGCTTCAGAGCCAAAGAAAAGTGGCGGCTGTATAGCATTATGAATATATTATTTGTTTATCTATTTATTTATTTGGGGGGCTGGGGTTGAACCCAGGGGCATCCTACCTCCAAGCTACATCCTACCTTCCAAGCTCTTTCAATTGGAAACAGTCTTATAAAATTGCTGAGGTCTCCCTAAATTGCCGAGGCTGGCTTCGAACCTGTGACCCTCCTTTCTCAGCCTCCTAAATCATGAGATTACAGGTGTGTGCTACCATCCTCAGCAACACTGTAAATATACTAAATGCCACCAAATTATTTTCTTTAAGATAGTCAATTTTATTTTTATTTATTTATTTATTTATTTTCGGGCCTGGGGATGGAACCCAGGGGCATTCGACCTCCGAGCTACACCCCTCGCCCTTTTTTTTATTCTTTATTTTGAAACCGGGTCTCACTGAGTTGTGGAGGGCCTAAGTAGCTGAGGCTGTCCGCGAACCGCCATCCTCCGGTCTCAGCCTCCTGAATGCTGGGGTGACGAGCGTGCCCACCGCGCCCGGCTAAGATGGTCAGTTTTATGCTCTGTGAATTCATCTCAATCAAAAAGAGATTGGCGCTTGGCACCTTGGTGGTCTTTAAAATGGCAAAGAGCTCGTTCGAGGGGCTCCTTGAGAGACCCAAGAGCCGTATAAAACAATCGATGTTTAAGTCTTCAGAAAGAGCCTATAAACTTCTCCCCAAGTAATGAAAGGTCGGCTGTGCTGTTTGAAGATTCCTTATGCTTGTGTAATTACCTTGGTGCTAAACGGGTGCGGGAGTGTGCTAGGCGCACCCACGGCATTAAACCTCACAGAATTAGTCAGCAACTGTCCCTCCTGCACGTTAATTCCACCGAAACAGTTGTTCAGCTTTCTACAAAAACCAGATTTTTTTGTGTGTATGTGTGTGTGCGGCCCTGGAGATGGAACCCAGGGGCATTCTACCTCCGAGCTACAACCCCAGCCCTATTTTTATTTTTTATTTTTATTTTTATTTATTTATTTATTTATTTTTGGTGGTACTGGGGTTCCTGGAAGGCCCTTCTACCTCCGGGCTACACTCCCAGACCTATTTTTACATTTTTATTTGGAAACAGGGTCTCCTAAGCCAGCGCGCGCGGCTGGCTTCGAACCTGAGCGAACCTCCTGTCTCTGCCTCCCAAGCGCGGGGATTACAAGCGTGCCCACCACGCCCGGCTTTATTTTTTATTTTGAAACACGGCCTCACTAAGGTGCGCAGGCCTCACTAAATAGCTGAGGCCGGCCGCGAATCTGCGATCCTCCTATCGCAGCCTCCCAAGTGCTGGGATTCCAAGCGCGCCCGCCACGCCCGGCTCTAAACCCAGGTTCCGGTGTCTCTGTCTTCATTCCGTGTGGAGATGTAATCTACAGAAGCAGCAGAGCCTGGTATCCACCGTGTGTGACCAAGGTTGGCTTTTTATACCTTACTATAATTACAGTGTGCGGCTTGAAAATGACTATTTGGTTCTTTTTAAAAAACCATTATAGTTAGATTGGCTATACACATCATTCAATTTGCCAGAGTCGTAATTCACTCCTGCAAACATGGATGGCGCGAGGCCCCGAGCGAGCTGCCCTGGGGAGCCGTAGGTAGGGAGCAGCTTGACAGCTCTGCTCGTCGGTTTAATGGGGATGAGATTTCTAGAAATTGCTGTCATAATTTTTCATTACCTAAAACCCGTCTGTTCTGAATGACTAGTTTTATGTTGTCTTCTATCAAAAACACCTTGAAAAGATGACCGGCAGCCTGGCATTACTTCGGAGACACTTTCTTTTGCTTTTCTTTCTTTCCTGAAGTACCTGGGGTCAAACCCAGGGTCTCCTACATGCAACCCTGGCCCTTTCACTTTCTTTATTTTATTTATTTATTTATTTAATTTTATTTTTTGGTGGTACTGAGGGTGGAACCCTGGGGCTTTCTACCTCCGGGCTACACTCCCAGACCTATTTTATACTTTATTTGGAAACAGGGTCTCTCTAAGTTGCTGAGAGCCTCACTAAGTAGCTGAGGCTGGCTTCGAACCCGCGCGATCCTCCTGTCTCGGCCTCCCAAGCGCGGGGATTACAAGCGTGCGCCACCACGCCCGGCTTCACTTTCTTTATTTACCTGTTTATTTACTCATCCATTTATCTTGTGATTGAGTCCCAGGGGCATTCTATCTCTGAGCTACACCCTCAGCCCTTTTATTTTTATTTTTATTTATTTATTTTTGTGGTACTGAGGGTGGAACCCAGGGGCTTTTCTACCTCCGGGCTACACTCCCAGCCCTATTTTATACTTTATTTGGAAGCAGGGTCTCACTAAGTTGCTGAGGGCCTCACTAAGTAGCTGAGGCTGGCTTCGAACCTGCGCGATCCTCCTGTCTCAGCCTCCCAAGCGCGGGGATTGCAAGCGTGCCCACCACGCCGTCTCATTCTTAAATTTATATTCCCTGTTGTCCCTTTGGTGGGAAAAGCTGCCCGGCATTTGAGAAAGCGGCAGCGTGTTCTCGGCATGAACTGCGCTGAATCTGTCAAGGCGCCAGAGTGGAGCAGGAGGAACTCGAGGCTGGAACTGCGCCCATCTCTGCCAAGTTGACGTTGCATAGTAATTCTCTGTACCTGTAATTCTGTTTACTTATTTATTTTTAGGTAATGAGGATCGAACACAGGGGTGTACTACTTTTTATTTATTTTTTTCCAGTACTGGGGATGGAACCCAGTGACATTCTTCCTCTGAGCTACACCCCTAGTCCGATTTTTTATTTATTTTTATTTATTTTTATTTATTTTTATTTTTTTTGTGTGGGTCTGGGGATGGAACCCAGGGGCATTCTACCTCCGAGCTACACCCCAGTCCTATTTTTTATTCTTTATTTTGAAACCGGGTCTCACTAAATTGCAAAGGGCCTCACTAAGTAGCTGAGGCTGTCTGCGAACCGCGATCCTCCAGTCTCAGCCTCCAGAATGCTGGGATTACAAATGTGCGCCGCCAGCCCAGCTTACTACTTCTAAACTACATACCCATGTCCGAACAACTTCCTCCTTTTTTTTGTTTCTTTTGTGTGTGTGTGTGATACCGGGAATTGACCCAGGTGCATTCTTCCTCCAAGTTATACCCCAATCCCCATATTTTATTTTTATTTTGGAACAGGGTCTCACTAGCTTGATGGATCTCACTACTTGCTAAGAGTGTCCTTGAACCTGTGCTCTCCTGTCCTACCTCCCAGGTGCTATGATTACAGGTGAAGGCCCCCCCCCCCCCCCCCGTACTGGGGATTGAACCCAGGGACATTCTACCTCTGAGCTACACTCCCAGCTCTTTTAATTTTTTTTCTTAATTTTGAAACAGGGTTTCACTAAGTAAGTCACTGAGACTGGCCTCAAACCTGGAATCATTCTGTCTCAGCCTCCCAAATACTGGGATTACATGGACAACCTTTCCTGGCTCTGCAGGGAAAATCTTGATGTCTGTAAATTACCTGTAGCTTTAATGAAGTGTCATGTTGTACACCTGTAATCCCAATACTTGGAAGGCTGGGACCAGAAGGACCACAAGTTCAAGACCAGTCACAGCCATTTAGTGAGACTCTCAACAACCTAGACAGACCCTGTTCAGAAAAGAGTGGGAGAAAGGCCGGGCGCGGTGGGCACGCTTGTCATCCCAGCACTTGGGAGGCTGAGACAGGAGGATCGCAGGTTTGCAGCCAAGCCTCAGCTACTTAGCAATGCCCTCCACAATTTAGCGAGCCCCTGTTTCAAAATAAAGAATAAAAAATAGGGCTGGGGTATAGCTCAGAGGTAGAATGCCTCTGAGAGGTTCAATCCCCAGTACTGCAAAATAAAATTTAAAAAGTGGCGTGGGACCTGGCGTGGCGGCGCATGCTTGTAATCCCAGCATTCTAGAGGCTGAGATTGGAGGATCACGGGGCCGACGGGCTCTGCTATTTAGCGAGGCCCTCTGCAACTCAGTGAGACCTTGTTTCCAAATAAAGAATAAAAAATAGGGCTGGGAGTGTAGCTCAGAGGTAGAATGCTCCGAGGTTCCACCCCAGCACACACAGAAAAAGTGTGGTGGGGGTAGGGTGTAGTTCAGAGGTTGAATGCTCGAGTCTAATCCCCAGAGGCACCATGCGTACCTAGTGCGTACATACAGTTACTGTGTTGCTCTTCTAAAATAAGCAACACTTTATTAAACAAACAAATAAATTAACTAACAGCAGGCAGTTCTGGCCTCTTCGGTTGGCTGGAAAGGAGCCCTCTGCACATCCTGGTGTGAGCTGACCTGGCCGCTCGGGGCCCCTCCCGGGGAAGGGCGAGGGCCTGTGCGGGGCGGTTCGGGGTCCAGGGGCTCTGTGCCCGGCCGCCCGGGTCCCTCTGGCCGCAGCCGGCGCCCGAGCCGCACCAAGGCCCCGGCTCCTCCAGCCACGCGTTGCCAACTCGGAACTCACCGGGCAGGCTGCAGTTCCAGGCGATTTGCTTGGGACCTTCGCTGCCTGGCGTTTTTTAAAACATCAGAACAAATTACGAAATTGATACTTGGAAATATCTTCTTAAACTTGTCCGTGGATGTATCTTTTATCCGACAGCACTATTAAACCCGGAAGACAGTTTCTGAAAACCAATACAATGTAGATGTTAGTTTAATTCAAAATGTCAACTTGGCTGATTCGTGTTGGCTTTTGTCTGGGGAGAAACAGGATTGGACCAAGTTTTGTTTGTTTGTGGTACTGAGGATTGACGCAGGGTGCTCTCTTTCTGAGCTACACCCACAGCCTGATTTTTTTTTGGGGGGGGTGGTACTGGGGTTCCTGGAAGCCCTTCTACCTCCGGGCTACACTCCCAGACCTATTTTTTTATATTTTACTTGGAAACAGGGTCTCTTAAGCCAGCTAAGGCTGGCTTCGAACCTGTGTGATCCTCTTATCTCAGCCTCCCTTTATTTTTATTTTGAAACAGGGTTTCATTAGATTAATAAGAGTCTCACTACTTGCTGAGGCTGTCCTCGAACCTGTGATCCTCTTGTCACAGCCTCCCAAATGCTGGGATTACAGGCCCACGCGGGGCTGAAGTGCAGGGATTTTATTGGAGGGGGGTCAGGAGGGGAGGCAACTCAGATAATCTACAAGGTCTGTGTAACTGCCTACACCTTTTGAAGGGGCACTAATGGTTCAACCCCGACGTGTTTTATTTTGCCACTGGCAGAGAGCAGGGCAAGTCTTTGCCCTACTTTGCAAACATGTGGCAAGATTTGGTAGCCTGGCATGGTAGCAACACCTGTCCGTCCAGCGGCTTGGAAGGCAGGAGGATTGCAGGTTCGAGGCTAGCCTAAGCAATGAAGCCAAACGCTGCTTAAAATAAAAAATAGCCAGGCATGGTGACACACACCTGTAATCCCAGCACTTGGGAGGCTGAGACAGGAGATTCGCAGGTGTGAGGACGGCCTGCGCGATAAAGGGAGACCCCCCCCAAAAAAAAAAAGAGAATACTGTTCTTGTCCAAGTCATCCGCAGCACCTCTGACTGAGAATTCTGCTTAAAAACTTATTATTAAAAACAGACACCGACCTGGGCGTGGTGGCGGGCTTGTAATCCCTGCGTTTGGGAGGCAGACAGGAGGATCGCACAGGTTCGAAGCCAGCCTCAGCTGCTTAGTGAGGCCCTCTGCAGCTTAGTGAGACCATGTTTCCAAATAAAGCATAAAAATCCAGGCATGGGCGCACGCTTGTAATCCTAGCATTCAGGAGGCTGAGACAGAAGGATCCGGGTCACGGGCAGCCTCAGCTACTTAGTGAGGCCTTTGCAACTCAGCCAGACTCCGTTTCACAATAAAGAATAAAAAATAGGGCTGGGGGTGTCGCTCAGAGGTAGTACCGGTTCCATTCCCGGTACTGCAAATAAATAAAAATGAAAAAATATAGAATGAAAAAGGCATTTGCATAATGTTTGGAGAAATCCCTGAAATGCAGGCCCTTCCTTCTCAACTAAAGTCTTTTCTGGTCCCCTCAAAAAAAAAAAAAAAAAAAAAAATCCCTGGACCACAGGGAATTTTGTTCTTCTACTCAGGGCTGCAGGAGCATTCTGCCTCCTAGCTACACCCCCAGCCCTATTTTTTATTCTTTATTTCGAAGCAGAGTCTCACTGAGTCACAAAGGGCCTCCCTAAGTAGTAGCTGAGGCTGTCCTGGAACCACGATCCTCTTGTCTCAGCCTCCAGCACCGCGGGATTCGCACCCGGCCTGTGCTGGGGCTGACTGCTGGCCAGGGGTGGGAAGGCCGCAGAGGCGAGGGTGAGCCTGCCTTTTTGTGGTACGGAAGCTAATCATTCGGCCTGTGTTGTGACACTGCCGGTGCTTTAACCTGTCAGGAACAGTAGCTACCGTGCGCCCAGTGTCGGGTTGGTGAGTGTGTGTGGTGCTGGGAATGGGGCCTTGGGCGTGGGAGGTGAGTGGTCTAGCACTGGGCTACCCCTCCGGCCCCTCGGGGTCTTTTTTTTTTTTTTTTTTTTTTTTGCTATATTATGGATTGCTTGAACCCAGGGGCATTCTACCTCTGAGCTACTCCTCCAGCCCTATTTTGCATTCTTTATTTTGAAGGAGGGCCTTACTACTCAGAACTGCGATCCTGCTGTCTCAGCCGCCTAAGTGCTGGGATTACAAGCACGGGCCACCGCGCCTGGCCTTTCAGCCTTCTGATAGGTGAGGCTGGGTACCAAGCCAGCAGACACCAGGCCAGGGGCAGTGGCGCACACCTGTGATGCAAGTACTCAGGAGGTGAGACAAGATCTCAGATTGGAGGCCAGCCTCAGCTACTCAGTGAGACCCTGTTTAAAAATTAAAAAAGAAAGAGCCGGGCGTGGTGGCGCACGCTTGTAATCCCCGCGCTTGGGAGGCTGAGACAGGAGGATCGCACAGGTTCGAAGCCAGCCTCAGCTACTTAGTGAGGCTCTCAGCAACTTAGTGAGACCCTTTTCCAGATAAAGTATAAAATAGGTCTGGGAGTATAGCCCGGAGGTAGAAAGCCTCTGGGTTCCACCCCAAGTAGCGCAAAAAAAAAAAAAAAAAAAAAAAGAAAGAAAGAAAGAAAAAAGAAAAAGCTGGGTGTGGTGGTGCACTCTTGTGGGATCCGCCTGTCTCAGCCTCCCAAGCGCAGGGATTACAAGCCTGCGCCACCACGCCCGGCTGGTGTGCACTCTTGTAAACCCAGCATTCGGGAGGGAGGCTGAGACAGGAGGATCGAGGTTCGCAGCCAGCCTCGGCTACTCAGTGAGACCCTGTTTGAAAATACAGAATGAGCGCGGTGTGGTCCGGGCTCCTGGCGTCGTCTGGCGGCTTCAGTGCTCTTCCTTTCCACTTCTGTCCTTCCGTGGTGCTGAGGACTGAACGCAGAGTCCCCGCCGGCCGGGGGTCGCTGTGCCCTCGAGCAGCGTCCCCCCCCTGTGAGTTTGTTTTTACTTTAAGACAGGAATTAAAGCCCAGCACGGGATCCGAGCCGTCCAGTGCGAGGTGTGACCAGCAAGGCTGTGGGTTTTTTTAGTTTACTTGTTTGGGTTTATTTTTTAAAAAACATGGCATCCGGCTGTGGGTTAGGTTAGCCTTTGCCTACAAGAAATCTGTAACAAAGAACTAGGAGCTCTGAACGTTGGAATAAGACAACACCAGCGGTAATTTACAGCCGCTTGGAGATCTCCGTTCATGTTTATGTTTCGGGCCTGGATAGCGTGCCCTTATTAGGCTGAGCTTGACTGCCCGCGTATAATTAATGAGAAGAAACACTTGCGCTGGCTGCTAGGTGTATACACACTTAGACAGCTCACGTTCTTCGGCAGCAGCTTAGGGAAGGCAGCCGCGTGCTAGAGATTTTTTGAAAACCTCTCTTTCCTCTTGGACTTGGAATTTTGATGGTATGAATGAAGGTTTAGAAAAAGGATTATCATCTTTGTGTGTGTGTGTGGAGGGGGGATACTAGGGATAGAATCCAAGGGCATTTTTCCTCTGAGTTATATTCCTCCATTTCTTTTTTTTTTAATTTTTTTTTTTGGCGGGTTTGGGGATGGAACCCAGGGGCATTCAACCTCCGAGATACAACCCCTGCCCTATTTTTTATTCTTTATTTTGAAACCGGGTCTCACTAAATCGCAGAGGGCCTCGCTAAGTAGCTGAGGCTGTCCTCGAACCGCGATCCTCCAGTCTCAGCCTCCCGAATGCTGGGATGACAAGCGTGCCCACCACGCCCGGCTCTCCATTTCTTTTTATTTTTTATTTTGAAATGGAGTCTCACTAAGTGGCCGAGGTCCTTACTCAATTGCTGAGGCTGGCGTCAAACCTGCAATCCTCCTGTCTCAGCCTCCCAA
The DNA here is from genome assembly GCF_963383645.1 of Muscardinus avellanarius. NCBI lineage: Eukaryota > Metazoa > Chordata > Mammalia > Rodentia > Gliridae > Muscardinus > Muscardinus avellanarius. Next base: position 6,744,532 of record NC_137799.1, read on the forward strand.
GTCCAGAGATTCCAGCCCTGCACCATTCGCTCCATCAGATTATGGTCTTTTATATGTCAAATTGTCGTGTTACTGCACGCTCTTTTTGTGTGTGTGTGTGTGGTGCTGGGGATGGAACCCAGGAGCATTCTGCCTCCTAGCTACACCCCCAGCCCTATTTTTTATTCTTTATTTCGAAGCAGAGTCTCACTGAGTCACAAAGGGCCTCCCTAAGTAGTAGCTGAGGCTGTCCTGGAACCACGATCCTCTTGTCTCAGCCTCCCAAATGCTGGGATTGCAAGTGTGAGCCACCACGGCCGGCTATGCACGCTCTCCTTAGTTGGCGTGTTTTGCAGCTCCACGGGAGCAGGGCACTGTTTTGCCATCGCCTGTGGCATCCCAAGCTCCTTGCAGAGTGCCTGGCACCACGAGCCTGGAGCTCAGGATTATAAAGTACGGCAGTAACAAAGCCGCCTCTGACCGCGGGACCAGAAGGAATTGAATCGCAGGAGTTCAGCAGCACGGGTTGGGTTGCCCCAGCTACACGCAGGCGTCCAGCAAGTGTCCATGGAAGGACGCCCAGGCCGCTGCTGCGGGGCCAGTGTCCTGCTGGGGAGAGGCTCCCCCGGGCGGGGCTTCCGGAGCCCTGGGGGGGCGCACACAACCACGGGAGGATTAAAAAAGGTGGATGCACTTGGCAGTAGGTTTAGATGTTATTTTTGTGGGTTTTTTTGTATGGGGTTTTTTTTTGTGTGTGTGTGGTCCTGGGTTTCCTGGAAGCCCTTCTACCTCCGGGCTACACTCCCAGACCTATTTTTTATATTTTTATTTGGAAACAGGGTCTCTTAAGCCACCGCGGCTGGCTTCGAACCTGCGTGATCCTCCTGTCTCCGCCTCCCAGGCTCGGGGATTACAGGGGTGTGCCACCACGCTAGGCCTATTTTTTTATTTTGAAACAGGGTCTTGCTAAGTTGCTGCAACTGGCTGGGAACCCATGATCCTCCTGCCTCAGCCTCCCGAACACTGGGTCACAAGCCTGCGCCACAGCCTGGCTTAGGGTTAGAGGTCTGCAGGAGAAGTTGGTGGGAATAAATCCTGGGGTTCGCTTCAGTGTTAAAGGTCTTCAACAGAGACATTTCCCCTTGAGTAAAAGCATCAAACGTGAGTAAGAAAGCGATATTTAATGCTGCGAAGTCATGAATTAAGCCAGGTGTGGTGGCCCATGCCTGTAATGCCAGGACTTGGGAAGATGAGACAGGAGAATCACGGCCAGCCTCAGCTGTGTAGGGCCTCTGCAGGTTAGTGAGAGAGACCCTGTTTCAAAATAAAAATAAATAGGGTTGAGGGTGTAGTTCAGAGGCAGAACGCCCCTGGGTTCAACTCCCCAGTGCCCCCCAAAAAAAAATCAGGAATTGTTGTCTCGACAGAAATGGCAGTAAAGTAAAGTCACTCGTTACTTCCATAATAGAGCTTTGCTTAGGTTATTTCCTTAGTTATCTTTAAAATGAGTCATAAGTTAATTTTGCACTAAATTGATAATCACCAAAAGTGATTTGTTTTTATTTGTGGTGCTGGGGATGAAACCCAGGGCCCCCAGCATGCTAGGCAAGTGCTTGCACTAAGCCACATCTCAAGTCCTACAGGGAAAAAAAATGTTGAAGAAAACCTGGACACACAGAAGGGTAAAGCATGAAACGGGGGAGCCGGGCGTGGTGGCGCACGCTCGTAATCCTCGCACTTGGGAGGCTGAGACAGGAGGACTGCGGTTCTTAGCATCTCAGTGAGAGCCTGCTTCAAAATAAAAAGGAAAACATAGGGCTGGAGTGTAGCTTGGAGGTAGAATGCTCCTGGGTTCAATCACCAGTACCGCAAAATAAATAAATAAACAAAATTAATGTATTATTGATATAAACTAAATGGTTAAATCCTTCCCGGATTTTTTTTTTTTCAGTACTGAGGATTGAACCCAGGGGCATTCTACCTTCAAGCTATACCCCCATTCCTACTTTATTTTTTACTTTAAAACAGGGTCCATGATCCTCTTGTCTCAGCCTCCCAAGTGCTATGATTATAGATGTTTGCCATTAAGCCCAGCTTTACTAGAGATTTTTTTTATTTATTTATCTTTATTTTTGGTGGTACTGGGGTGGAACCCAGGGGCTTTCTACCTCCGGGCTATACTCCCGGACCTATTTTCTATTTTATTTGGAAACAGGGTCTCACTAAGTTGCTGAGAGCCTCACCAAGTAGCTGAGGCTGGCTTCGAACCTGCGCGATCCTCCTCTCTCAGCCTACAACTGGAGATTTAAAATTAAACAAACTAGGAAAACTATTTACTCAAAATAGGGCAGAGCCAATCACCCTACCATATGAAGAGATTGTATAAAACAATAAAATAACACGAAGTTTCTAGCAGGTAAGTGAGCGAAGGCTAGAAATAGGACTTACAAGAGAAATCCCAAAGGCCAATGAATTTGCCTAAAAAGGTCAGTTTTACACTTAACCTAAGAAATGTACATTAAACAGTTTGGGTCCCAAATGAGCGCAGTGGTTTTTGCTGTCGTCGCTTGGCCGTGCCGTTTGGTGGCGGCAGCTCTCCTTTGGAGGTGCGGCGCGCCGGGGTGGGTCCGCCTCATCTAGAAAAGGCCTGGGCCACGGGCAAGGCCAGACTCAGTCAGGATGAGTGGCAAGGACTCTGTTGGTAATCGGTTGTTCATTTTCTTTTATTTTTTCTTGATACTGGGGATTGAACCCAGGAGGATTTTACTTCCAATCTATACTTCCAGCCCTTTTTATTTTAAATTTTGAAACAAGGTCACTCTAAGTTTCTGAGAGTCTCCCTAAATTGCTGAGTCTGGCCCCAAACCTGTGATCCTCCTGTCTCAGCCTCCCAAATACTGGGATTACGGGCTCCGCTAGTTGTTAAAATATTTATACTTTTACTTCTGCTAATAGGTATCGAGGGGCTTTGGGATGTCCACATCTAAAGACAGTTTAGTGATTCTCATGGAAATGTAAACAGATTAACTTTGAATCATCTTTTTGGGATTTCCTTAAAGCTTTGCACGGTGAGGACCCACTCATGTATTAACTCCGTGAGAACGCAGACGCTGTCTGCTGTCTGCTGCTGTGTCTTCGGTTCCCAGATGGAGTGCAGGTCCAGGATGTGTTCAATAAACATTTCTTGGATGGATAGACAGACGGCTTGAGCTTTCAGCATTGAAGAGAAACAGCGTATGTTGCTTGCTGTAGTATTTGGGGTACTTTTTTGGTACTGGGTTTGGACCCAAGAGTGCTCTACCCCTGAACTACGACTCCATTTCTTTTTATTTATTTATTTATTTATTTATTTTTTTTTGGTGCATTGTAATCATATATCACACTGGAATACAAGACTTGAGAGGATATACAAGCACTCCGTTTCTTTTTATGTTGAGACGGGGGTCTTGCTAAATTGCTGAGGCTATCCTCGAACCTGCAGCCTTCCTGCCTCAGCCTTCCAGGTCGCTGGGATTATAGACAGGAACCGCCACACCTGGCTATTTTGCGTGTTTTCAACTTAAGACATTTTGTTTGAGAGGGAATTATCCATCATATCCTTGCTGTGGTACGCAAAGTAGATTGTTGGCTTTGAGACAGTGATAGTCCTGGATTTAAAAAAAAAAAATGTTTTCCCTGAAGTGTGAAGTCTTTTTTGCAATCAATAACCAATCCATATTTGGGTATAAAACGAGGACTGGTTTTGAAGAATGTCTCATATTTTTATGGGGACAAGCAGGAAGCACATCCATCGAGTTAGAAGGAATACTTCAATACTTGGGAGGTTTTCCTATTGATTTGAGCCTTTCTTTCGTTGGTGTTTACGTTCATTTTTCCTCTCTAGTTGGCGGAGGCTCAGGTGATCCTAAGTTCTTCTGGGGGCCCGCGGGCGAGTCTCTCCTGTGGCTCCTAAACTTCAGATTCCTGCTTGAAGGAGCCGCTGGCCATCCGGCCGGCTCGGCGCACCAGGTGGGACCGTCCGGCTTCCAGGCCCCCAGCAGGGAGTGAGCGTTCCCACCGCTCCCCAGCCCTGTCCTCTGACTTCAATTTTTTGCCAAGCCGATGGCTATGAAGTGATATTTCATTATGACCTTAATGTGATTTTTTTCTGTTACGAACGAGGCTAAATATAATTTCTGTCTTAAAAATTTTATTCGAGGCCCGGTGCGGCAGCGCAGGCCTGAAATGTCACTACTTGGGAGGTTGAGACAGGGATAGCCGATTCCGGGTTGCCAGCCTCAGCCACTTAGCAAGGCCCTGTGTCAAAATTAAGAGTAGAAAATAGGGCTGAGAGCTGGGCGTGCTGGCGCACATTTGTAATCCCAGCATTTAGGAGGCTGAGATCGGAGGGTCATGGTTTGTGGCTAGCCTCAGCTACTTAGTGAGGCCCTCCGCAACTTAGGGAGACCTCGTTTCAAAAATAAAGAATAAAAAATAGGGCACAGGTTGTAGCTCAGAGGTCGAATGCCCCTGGGTTCCACCCCCAGACCCACAAAAATAAAAGTTACTCTAGGGCTGGGGCTGTAGCTCAGCGTTGGAGCCTCTCCCACACTCAAGGCTCTGAGCTTGAGCCCCAGTACTGCAAAAGCAACAACAGAAGCCACCTGCTACTTCTGGCCCGTTTTTCCACTGGGTTGTTTGACGTTTTTGTTGGTGTTGTTTCTGGTAGTCGTGTTGGTGTTTTAAATCCTGTGCCAGGGATTAAACCCAGGGCTTGGTCCACACGCTGGGCAAGCACTCTACCACTGAGCCGCATCCCCAGCCCTTACTGGATTTTGAGACGGTATCTCTAAGCTGCCCAGGCTGGCCTCAAACTTGCCAACCTCCTGCCTCAGCCTCCCGAGCAGGTGGGTGCCACTTGGCCTGGTTAATTCAACCTGTTTTGCCTTTGTTATTTGGTTTGTTTTGTGACACTGGGGATTGAACTTGGGCATCCTACCTCCGAGCTACATCTCCAGCCCTATTTTTATTATTTATTTACTTATTTATTTATTATTTTTTATTTATTTTTTTGGTGGTACTGGGGTTCCTGGAAACCCTTCTATCTCTGGGCTACTCTCCCAGACCTATTTTTATATTTTTATTGGAAACACGGTCTCTTAAGCCAGCGAGGCTAACTTTGAACCTGCGCGGTCCTCCCGTCTCCGCCTCCCAAGCGCGAGGATTACAAGCGTGCTCCCCCACGCCCGGCTTTATTTTTTTGTTTTGAAATAAGGTCTCAGCTGAGTGTAGTGGCTTGTGCTTGTAATCCCAGCACTTGGGAGGCTGAGACAGGAGGATCACGGTTTGCGGACAGCCTCAGCTCCTTAGTGAGGCCTTCTGCAACTTAGTGAGACCCTGCTCAAAATAAAGAATAAGCCGGGCATGATAGTGCACGCTTGTAATCCCAGCATTCGGGAGGCTGAGACAGGAAGATCGTGGTTCACGAACAGCCTCAGCTACTTAGTGAGGCCCTTCGCAACTCCGTGAGACCCTGCTTCAAAATAAAGAATAAAAAATAGGCCTGGGTGTGTAGATCGGAGGTAGAATGCCGCTGGGTCCATCCCCATTACCGCCAAGAAGAAAAAAAAAGAAAAAGAACTGCGGTCTCACTAGGTTGATGAGAGTCTCACTACTTGCTGAGGCTGTCCTCGAACCTGCAATCTTAAAGTCTCAGCCTCCCAAACGCTCGGATGCCGGGCGGGCGCCACCACGCCTGGCTCAGCTACAGTTTTTAACCCACACAGAGGTTTCCATCTGTGTTTCCTTTTTGTATTTAAATGCAGTTTTCTAGAAAGAACCATAAACACAGAACAATTTCATAGTATTTCCATTTTCACAACTGAAGCTTTTGGATAATTGCAGCAAATAATTGTGCAAGCCGCCGCGGTCGTTGGGCCGCCGCGGTCGTTGGGCCGCCGCCGCTTCTCACTGGCGTCCGCGGCGTCCCCGGGCACCGTTGCCCGCCCTCGCTGGGCTTCCTGTGCTCAGCCTCTCCGGGCCGCCCGCCCCTGGCACACGCCTGAGGTTGGTCTGAATTCAAGGGCCATTCAAGATCAAGTAGAGGTTAAGAGAGGGCTTGGGAGAAGTTCTTCAGAGGTACCTGGTGCTGTAAGCAGCTATTTGAAAGCCGCCATTTGCAGTCTCCTGAGGATCTTAGAATGAACGGTGGGGAGTGTCTATATCTAGTGGACGCATATCAGTGAGACATTATTGGCCATTAGATCTTAGATGACCTGATAGCCGCCCTTTTTTGGTACTGGGAATTGAACTCAAGGGTGCTCTACCTCTGAGCTACATCTCCAACCCATTTTGTTTGTTTGTTTGTTTTGTGGTACTGGGGTTCCTGGAAGCCCTTCTACCTCCGGGCTACACTCCCAGACCTATTTTTTTTTTTTTTTTTTTTTTGGAAACAGGGTCTCTTAAGCCAGCGCTCTGGCTTCAAACCTGCAGGATCCTCCTGTCTCCGCCTCCCAAGCGCGGGGATCACAAACGTGCGCCACCACGCCCGGCTTGATTTTGAAACTGGGACCAGTTAAGTTGCTGCAGGCCTTACAAAGTTGCTGAGGCTGGCTTGGAACTGGCCGTCCTCCCGCCTCGGCCTCCCAAGTACTGGGATCGCGGCTTGACCTGCCTCCTTTAATCCTTTGAAACAGAAGCCGCAGAGTACATGCCAGGCCTGTCATCCCAGCCCTTGGGAGGCTGAGACAGGAGGATCGCAGATTTGAGGACAGCTTCAGCAAGTAGTGAGACCCTCACCAACTTATTAAGACCCTGTTTCAACATAAAATACGAAGGGGGCATAGCTTGGAGGTAGAATGTCCCTAGTTCAAACCCCAATACCCCCCCCCCAAAAAAAAAGAATAGTCTGTATGCTAAGCTGGGTGGTCTACACAAAGCCCTGGAGTCGGGCCCAGCTTGCTGGTGGGACTGTTTGTTGAAGTGTGACGCGCTGCTGTCCTGTTCCCGGGACACCCTCTTTACGGCGAGCCGTAGACCCCGGTGACGGGCGCAAGCCTCCCCTGCGTCGCAACAGCCTGCGCTGCTTGTGCCAGTGCTGGCATCTGCCTTCCAAGCGAAAGCGAGAATTTGGGGGACATTTGTATTCACACTGAGCGCGACAGCTTGCAAATATTTAGACTCGGGAAAGATGAACTCGTCCACGATACGAACAGCTGCGTTCTTTGGCATATTTTACAGTGACAGCGTAGCTGTTTGTTTTTTACGTTTGGTCCTGGAGATTGAACCCAGGGGCACTTGACCACTGAGCTCTCTCCCCAGCTCTTTAATTTTTATTTTATTTTATTCTTGGCTGTGAATAGAGATCAGTGGTAAAGCACTTGCCTAGCAAGCCCAAGGTCAGGAGTTCAAATCCCCAGCACCACACACAGTAAACCAAAAAAAAAAAAAAAAACCCACTGGTAATCCTAAACCAGATGTGGTGACACCACACCTGTAATCCCAGCACTTGAGAGACTGAGACCAGGAGCGTTGCAGGTTCGAGACCAGCCTCAGCAACTTAGACCCTCCGCAACTTAGTGAGGTCCTGTTTCAAAATAAAATAGGGCTGGGGGTATAGTTCAGAGGTAGAATGCCCCTGGGTTCAATCCTCAGTGCCAATTTTTTTTTTTTTTTTAATTTTGAGACAGGGTCTCACTAAATTGCCCAGGCTGGCCTTGAACAACTGCTGTTGCCTTAGCCTCCCAGGTTCCCAGGATTATGGGCCTGTGCCCCATCTGGCAAAGCAAAAAGGAACATTTTGTGTGTGTGTGTACACGTGTCTGGTACTGGGGATGGAACCCAGGGGCATTCTACCTCCAAGCTACACCCCCAGCCCTATTTTTTATTCTTTATTTTGAAACAGGGTCTCACTGAGTTGCAGAGGGCCTCACTAAGTAGCTGAGGCTGGCCGCGAACCGCGATCCTCCTGTATCAGCCTCCTGAATGCTGGGATTACAAGCGTGCGCCACCACGGTTGGGTGGCTTTTCTTTTTAAAAATGGTACTTTTTAAAGCCGGGCGTAGTGTCACAGCCTTGTAATCTCAGCATTCGGGAGGCTGAGACAGGAGGAGCGCGGTGGCGGGCAGCTTCAGATACTTGGTAAGCCTCTCTGCAACTCAGTGAGACCATGTTTCAAAATAAAGAATAAAAAATAAGGCTGGGGGTGTAGATCAGAGTTAGGAGTTAGAATGCCCTGGGTTCAATCCCCAGTACCATAAATAAATAAATAAATAAATAAATAAATAAATAAATAAATAAAAGCTGGACATGGTGGCTTACGTTTGTAATCACAGTACTTGGGAGGCTGAGACAGGCCAGCCTCATCTCCTTAGGCCCTCCGCAACTCAGAGAAACCCTGTTTTAAAAGAAAGAGTAAGGCCGGGCGTGGTGGGCATGCTTTTAATCCCCGCGCTGGCTGGGAGGCGGAGGCAGGAGGATCGCTCTGGTTCGGAGCCAGCCGCGCTGGCTTAAGAGACCCTGTTTCCACATAAAAAAAATTAAAAAATCGGTCTGGGAGTGTAGCCCGTGGGAGTGTAGCCCAGAGGTAGAAGGGCCTCCAGGAATCCCAGTACCACCAAAAACAAAAAACAAAAAAAAACCCAGTACCACCAAAAACAAAAAAAAGGAAAAAGTAAGGAAATAGGGCTAGGGGAATGGGGGTAGAGCTTGGAGGTAGAAGGCTCTGGATTTCATCCCCAGTACCGAGAGAGGGAGGGAGGGAGGGAGGGATGGAGAGAGAGAGAGAGAGAGAGAGGGTCTTCAGACCTGAAGGGTCTTCAGGGCTGCTGTCACCAGAGCAGAAGGCATGCAGCTTTGATAACGGCGCCATCCCCAAAGTCAAGAAAGCTTTTTTTAAAAAAAATAACCATTTATATTATAATATTTGTTCAAAGGAGTCTTTTTTTAAGATTTAGGATTTTTCCATTAAGTTTTCCACATTTTAGTCAAGAATGTAAGTGGGTTGATTAGTTTTTCATCTGTTTTGAATTTTCTTTTAGCCACGCACGCCGTCAGCGCTGGGAGCTGTGGTCACAGCTGACTGTTAACACACTTGTTGCCACTTAGGGTTAGTTTTTGTTTTTTTGTTTTTTCCAGTATTGGGGATTGAACGCAGGGCCTTTCTACCTCCAACCTATACCTCCAGTTCTATTGTTTTGTTGTTTGTTTGTTTGTTTTTGAAACAGAGCCTTGCTAGGTTGATGGGGGCCTCACTACTTACTGAGACTGGTCTCAAACCTGTGAGCCTGCTATCTCAGCCTTACAAGTGTGCGCCACCACGCCCGGCTGACTTAAGGCGTGTATTATGAAGATCTCCTGTCTGATTTGGACCTGGTTCTTTTAGGGACGGCTTCAGCATGGCTTGCAGGGTGGTCTGGGATACAGATCATTTCTTGAAAGCACACTGTTGGCCTGGGGCCAGCCATCTTTCAGGCGGACTCAGTTCCTAGGCCCGGGGTTGATGTTTTTGTTGCTAAGGATGTGGGTATCAGGAGCTGTTGTTTTATATTAGAGGCACTAGGGCTAGAGAATTGGAGCCTAATGTAATCAGGAAAAATAATGTAGTCAGATGGCCAGGAGGCAGAGAGCCCCGGGCAGGTGGCCTGCTGCAGGCGCCAGGCTCTGGGCGGGCACCCAGCGGGGAGACCTTAGAGAATTCCCTCCGACCCCAGCGCACGTAAACCAAAGGCCACAGTGGCTCAGGAGCAGAGGACTCTGAGGAAAACTGCTCGGATCGCTTCGGGCGGTGTGCAGTGTTACTTGAATGTGGTGTATTTGTTCTCCAGTAGTTTAAAGAGACCTGGTCTTGTGTACACTATCAATCTGCTCAACAACCCTCGTCTGCAGAGAGAGCATAAATAAATAATCCTCTGAAGAAACACTTCTTGGAGTGGAGGCCAGGGCTTTGCGGGCTATCTTCTTGAGGTCCGAGAGTCAAGGAGAACGCTAAACATTTCTACCCGACCCTCCCCCTTTATTGATTCAGTATTGCTTCATTCATTCATTCACTTACTAATGCTGAGGATGAAACCCAGGGACGGTCTACCTCCGCGCTATACCGCCTACCCTATTTTTTATTTTTTTTATTTATTCATTTATTTATTTTTGGTGATACTGGGGTTCCTGGAAACCTCTGGGCTACACTCCCAGACCTATTTTATACTTTTATTTGGAAACAGGGTCTCTTAAGCCAGCGTGGCTGGCTTCGAACCTGCGCGATCCTCCTGTCTCCGCCTCCCAAGCGCGGGGGTTACAAGCGCGCGCCACCACGCTCGGCCCAATTTTTTATTTTGAAACAGGGTCTCACTGAGTTGCTGAGGCTGACCATGAACCTGAGCTCCTCCTGTCTCAGAGGCCTCCAAGTACAAGGATTACAGGTGTGCGCCACCACGCCCGGCTTATTTTTATTTATTTATTTTTTGAGATAGGGTCTTGCTATGTTGACCGAACTGTCCTCAGCCTTTTGGGCACGAATGATCCTCTTGCCTCGACCTCCCCAGAAGTGGAATTACAGGCCTGTGCTGCCGGGCCCAGCCAGACGTGCACAGCATTTTTATTTTGGGGACCATTGGAGATTGAACCCAAGGGCATTCTCCCTCTGAACCACACCCCCCCCCAAGCTCTTTTAATTTTTTTCATTTTAAAATAGGGTCTCACTGCCGGGTGTGGTGGCGCATGCTTGTAATCCTAGCGTTTGGGAGGCTGAGACAGGAAGATCTGGACTCGCGGACAGGCCCTTTGCAACTCAGTGAGACCCTGTTTTAAAATAAAAAATAAGACCGGGCGTGGTGGTGCACGCTTGCAATCCCCGCGCTTGGGAGGCGGAGACAGGAGGATCGCGCAGGTTCGAAGCCAGCCGCGCTGGTTTAAGAGACCCTGTTTCCAAATAAAAGTATAAATAGGTCTGGGAGTGTAGCCCGGAGGTAGAAGGGTTTCCAGGAACCCCTGTACCACCAAAAAAAAAAAATAATAATAATAATAATAATAAAATAAATAAATAAAAAATCGGGCTGGGGGGTGTCACTCGGAGGTAGAATGCCCCTGGGCTCCATCCCTAGTATTGGGGAAAAAAAATAGGGTCTCACTAAGTTGCTGGGGCTGGCTCAATCTGCGATCCTCCTGTGTCAGCCTCCCAGGTACTGGGATTCCAGGCGTGCACCATCACCCTCGGCAACACACAAGGCCAATCATATCTCAGCGTGGCTAAAAAAATAAAAATAAAAAAGGCCACCGATGCGCTGCCGGCCGCACACGGTGTGTGGAAGCTCTGTAGTGTTGGCGCTGGCCCTTCCCCAGCCCGTGGGATAGGCCCGACCGATTTGCTTGTGACTCGCAGGCAGGTGACTGACACCTTGGGGCTGGGGGCCTGCGGCTGTGCGGCGCTGTTGCTGGGGCCATGGCCCTCTGTTCTGTCAGTCCTGGAAGCTGGGGCTCTCCCTGGAGGCCGTCCCTGTGCTCAGCCTCTGCTGGCGGGCCTCCCAGCCTCCAGCCTCCCGCCCCGTCTGCAGCCCCCTCTCCTCCAGCCCTCCCTCCCTTCCCAGGGCCCGGCCTCTGCTCACCGGTCAGCCTCACCCTGAAATGCGTGTGGGCTGTGTATCTAGTCACCGGGAACAGAGCCAGTCACCCTGGAGCGGCGGCTCCGCCTCGCTCTCCCCGCTCCTCATCCATCAGCCCCCAGGACTGTCCCCGAGGTGCCCTGCCCCCGCCGCCTGCCATTTCCTCTTTACTCTCTCGGTGACACCGGGCCTGTGTCCCACCGCCCCGCTGGCTAATGGAGTCTGAGCTCCTCTGGTCCGCACGGAGGCCTTGGGTGATCTGACCCTGCCGGCCGGTCTCGAGGCAGCACCCACGGCCACCCGCCCCCTCGAGCCCCCCCCTCGCCTGGCCTTCAAGGGGACAGATGCACCCGTGCCCTGGACACCTCCCTGCCCTTTGCAGGGCCCCTGTGGCGCGCCTGCCCCCCTCCTTCCCAGGGGAGGAAGCTCCAGGTTTCCTGCAAAGTGGACTCTATTCCCGTTTATTTTCCTCCCAAGAAGCGTTCCTACACTTTGCAGAGTGAGCTGTTTGCATAAATAAAATTCAAGTGAGGTTTTTATTTGTTTGAAAAAAGTCGATTTTTTTTTAGGGGCGAATCACTGGAGATTGAGACCAAGAGTGCTCTACCCCTGAGCTAGACCCCCAGCCCTTTTTATTTTGTTTTCTGAAACAGGGTCTCACTAAGTTGCTGAGGCTGGCCTCAAACTTATAACCCTCTTGCTGCAGCCTCCCACGTCCTGGGCTGACAGGCTCCACTGCGGCAGCGAAAGCAGAACTTTGTGATTCTTCCCTCCGTCCTCCTCGGCCAGTCAGTCAGCTGGCTGGAGCGCCCCCCCAGGTGGTCCTTCCTCTCCAGCTGTGCCGCACGGGCACATTTCACCTGTTACTTTTTGGCTTCTGAAAAAGACATTCTCCTTTGCCCTGGGACGTTAATTATAGCCAAAAACTATGTTTCTAAAAGGAATACAAGACATGAATGAGTGGGTCAGAGTTAAGTAATCCAGGCCGTTTTCAAGCCAAATTTGGTAATGTTGATTTAAAACTGCTTCAGACTAAAAAAAAGAAGCACCCAAGTCTAACCATGGAAACTGTGGGCGCCGCTGTCCTGTTAGCGGAATCGCTCGCCGCGTTGACCACAGGGGACGATGTAAACCATCTCTCTCCCTTTTTCCAACAGGATCAGTTTGAGAACCTAGAAAAACACACGCAGTGGGGGATTGATATTCTTGAGAGATACGTCAAGTTTGTGAAAGAGAGGACGGAGATCGAGCTCAGCTATGCCAAGCAGCTCAGGTGAGTCGCTGCTGAGCCGGGACGTCAGCGCACGCCAGGGGAGCAGAAAGGAGAGAGGCAGAATGCCCCTTCCCCAGAACGTATCCTCCTTAGATATTTTTACGTAAGGTTATATTTCAGGTTTTATTTTATTTTATTTATTTTTTAATTTTTTGGTGGTACTGGGGGTGGAACCCAGAGGCTTTCTATCTCCGGGCTATACTCCCAGACCTATTTTATATTTTATTTGGAAACAGGGTCTCGCTAAGTTGCTGAGAGCCTCACTAAGTAGCTGAGGCTGGCTTTGAACCTGCGCGATCCTCCCGTCTCAGCCTCCCAAGCGCGGGGATTACAAGCGTGCACCACCACGCCCGGTTATATTTCAGTTTTTAAAAGTTAGGCTTTTTTGAGGGGTTGCTGGGGATTGAACCCAGGAGCACTCGCCTCTGAGCTATAACCCCAGCCCTATTTTATTTTTTTATTTTTTGAAACAGGGTCCCGCTGAATTGCTGAGGGCCTCACTAAGTTGCCGAGGCTGGCCACGAACCTGCAAAACTGTCTCAGCCTCCCAAACACTGGGATCATACGTGTACCACCCGCCCAGCTCAAACACTTATTTTGAATACAGAAAGTTAATGTTTATAGAATAAAACCCAAGTCATCGCTTTGAGGCTCAGGTGTTTTCATTTGGTTTTGGTTTTGTGGTGCTGGGGGTGGAACCCAGGGCCCCCACATGCTCTCCAAGGTCTCCACCACTGAGCGGCAGCCCCACCGCCAGACTTGGCCTTTCCTTTCTTCCTTCCTCCCACCCTCCCTTCCTTCCTTCCTTTAGTTAGTTAGTTTGTTTGTTTGTTTGTTTGTTTATTGTGGTACTGGGGTGGAACCCAGAAGCTTTCTACCTCCGGGCTCTACTCCCAGCCCTATTTTATACTGTATTTGGAAACAGGGTCTCACTAAGTTGCCGAGAGCCTCACTAAATAGCTGAGGCTGGCTTCGACCTGCGCGATCCTCCTGTCTCAGCCTCCCAAGCGCTGGGATTACAAGTGTGTGTCGCCACGCCCAGCTTGACAGAATTTCTAAAAAAGGGCATTTGTAGCCAAGTGTGGTGGCGCACACTTGCAATCCCAGTTCTTGGGAGTCTGAGACAGGAGGATCACAGGTTCACGGCCAGCCTCAGCGATTTAGTGAGGCCCTCTGCAACTCAGTGAGACCCTGTTTCAAAATAAAGAATTAAAAAAAAAATAGGACCGGGGGTGTAGCTCGGAGGTAGAATGCCCCTGGGTTCCATCCCCAGTACCAAAAATAATATGTCTAATATGTATACGGCATGTACAGAGATGTGCACAGATTATCAGTGCACCTCCACAGATGACCACAGTGTGCACACACCCACGTCACCAGCACCCAGTACAGACAGACACTGCCCGCTCGGCTCAGGTCCCCAGCCCCGACCCTGCACCATCCTCCCCAGGGCGACGGCTCTCCCGGCTCTGGGCAGCATGGATCAGTCAAGCCTTTTCAGGTTTTATAGGACTGTAGGCCTTGGCCCGCACACATATTTTGGGTATTTGGCCTCTGCTCTATATCACGATTGTGAGATTCATCTGTGTCGCTGCATCTGATGGGAACTTGCTTATTTTCAGTGCCGTCTAGTATTTCGCGGCGTGGATTTGCATCCACCTTCCTGGCCTGAGGGTTGTTGTTGGCCATTGAGAAGCACTGGCACGAGCCTTGTGTCCACGGCCTTGGGTGTGGACGGAAACACCTCCTCGCTCTGTTCCTGGGAGTGGGCCTCTGGGCCAGGCTGTGTCTTGTCTGTCTAGCTTTGGTACACAGGGTCCCACAGTTTTCCAGAGTGCTTATACTAATTCACACCCAGCAGTGTGTGTGTGTGTGTGCGCGCGCGCGCGTGCGTGTGTGTGTGCGCGTGTGTGTCGGAGGTGAGGATCCTAAGAAGCCATATATATATATATATATATATTTTTTTTTTTTTTTTGGTACTTGGGATAGAACCCAGGGGCTTCCTTCCTCCAAACTAAACCCCCAACCCCTTTGATTTTTTTAAATTTTGAAACAAGTTCTTACTAAGTAGCTGAGGGTCTTACAAAATTGCTGAGACTGGCCTCAAACCTGCAATCTTCCTGTCTCGGCCTCCCTTGTACCCCCAAGTAGTGCAACACCACATTTGGCGTTTCTGTTCTGTTTTGTTTTATTTTTGTACTGGGGATGGAACCCAGAGGCCTTCTACCTTCACGCTCTACTTCCAGGCCTTTTCATAAGTGTTATTTTGAGACAAGAGTCTCAGCCTTCCAAGTACTGAGATTAGAGGCACACGCCACTAACTCCAATTGTGTGAAACAGTGTGTGTGTGTGTGTGTGTGTGTGTGTGTGTGTGTGTGTGTGTGTGTTTTACTGGGGATGGAACCCAGGGGCATTCTATCTCCGAGCTATACCCCAGCCCTATTTTTTATTCTTTATTTTGAAACAGCATCTCGGCGGGTTGCAGAGGGCCTCACTAAGTAGCGACTGAGGCTATCTGTGAACCAGGATCCTCAGCCTCCCAGATGCTGGGATTACAAGCGCGCACCACCACGCCTGGTGTGAAACAGTATTTTAAGAGAATTTCAGAGGCAGGTGCAATGATGTCTACCTGTAAATCCCAGTGCTTGGGAGTACAGGAAGGTCACAGGGTCAAGGCCAGCGTCAGGAATCTAGGGAGACCTTAGCAACTTAGTTAAGACTTTGCCTAAAAAAAAAACACCAAAGGGCTGGGGGTGTACCTTGCAGGTAGAATGCCCTTGGGTTCAAGTCCCAAACAAACAAAAAGAAACCCCCAAAATAAAACTACTTTGGACATCCTTAAAACTTTAATGAGGAAATTGTCTAAGAAATTTGTTTTTGTTGCTGGGAGTTGAAACCAGGGGTTTTCTACCTCTGAGCCACACTCCTAACCCGGTTTCTTATTCTTTATTTTGAAGCAGGGTCTCACTAAGTTGCTGAGAGCCTCACTAAGTAGCTGAGGCTGGCCACAAACCTGCAATCCTCCTGTCTCAGCCTCCCAAGTGCTGGGATTACAAGCGTGCACCACCACGCCCGGCCCAATGTTCAGATCTTAGCATCTGTTTCATTACATCCCTGAGGGCATCTAAATTTGTGCTTTTGGGGGAGACGCTGGTCAGTAAGGTCATGAGCAGCTGAACAGAAGCCTTCCAGTGGCACTGACCCTGTGTGCGCGCCCTGACCTTGGCCGGCCCTGCGCCATTCAGCGATGGTCAGGCTGTGTGTTTATATCTGTCCCCATGGGCTGTCCATTTCCGACTCTCCCAGGACCGGTTCATAGCTTCTCCTCCTCCAGCAGCCCCCGCCCTTCCCTCGGAGGAGAGGTGCTTAGACTAGCGCTGCCCTACCCGCGCCACCCGCCGTCCACATCTGCTTCCCATCCAGGCACACCCAGGATGCACCTGCCGCACCCAGCCGATCCCATCCCCTCTCCCTTACTCCAGGGTACCACTCCCCCGGCCTCCCTTCTCCTGCAGCACAGATTCCTCACTATCTTCTCGATTGTTCCATCCCGACTCCAACCAACAAAGAAAGCCAAGCTTCTCTGTATACAAGTCCCGTCCGCCTCTGCTTCTCTCAGCGCTGAGCCTCCGAGCCTGTCTCCAGTGGCTCCCGCCTCTCCCGCCCACCCCCTGCACTGGGACTGCGCTTCTCCAGGCCCAGCCCGAGCCCCAGCAGCCTGTCCTTCCATCCGTCTTCATCCTCTCCGGAGCCCCATCAGCAGCTCTGGCGTTCCCACGCACCCCGGCGGTGAACACCAGCCTCCTGGGTTCTCCCGCCTTGCCTCCTCCCCAGCGACCGCCCGTCCTCCTGGCCCCACTCCAGCTGCGCCCTGTGTCCAGCTCTGTCTCTGGCTTCAGCCTCCTACCAGGCGGCCCAGACCCCCGGTGTGTACGCCTCCATGCCTGCCCGCTCCCCATCCCCAGAGCAGCTGGCTCGGAACCTCCGCTCCAGTGTCTAAACACATCCAAAATGGACGGCGTCTAGAATCAGATTCCCATCCCAGGGACTTCCACAGCCCAGCCCCCCACACACCGAGGCAGACACCGGGAGCCACAGTCGGCACCCCTTTCTCCCAGCTCCCCACCCCGCTCCGCAGACTTGCCCAGCGGTGGGCTGGCCCCAGGCAGGTCGCCTGGATCGCTCCCCGCCCGTCCTCGGCTGGTCCCTGCCTCTGCCCGGCCGCCTGAGTTCTACAGAGCAGCCGGCTAAGCGGCCCTCTGGTCAGTTTCTCCGCCACGTCTTCACGTAGTTGTGAGTAAAAGCAGAATTCTTACAGTGAATTCACAACACTGCAGGAAGTGTCGCCTCTGCTCCGACCCTGCCAGGCCTCTCTGCTGTTTCTTACACACCAGGCGAGCGCCCACCCCGGCGCCCACGTGACCCGCCCCCCCAGGCCTCTGCCCAAAGGAGACCCACCTCGTTCCTCAACCCCACAACAGAAATGCTTTCCATTTTTGTTTGTCTGTGTTGCCAGTTCCTTTCTACTGTTCCATAAAGTTTCTTTCTTAATTAACTTATTTGTTTTTGGTACTGGGGTTCTCAGCTGCACCCCCAGACTTTTTTATACGGGGTCTCACTAAGTTGTTGAGGACCTTACTAAGTAGCTGAGGCTGGCCTCGAACCTCTGATCTTCCTGTCTCAGCCTCCCGAGGACTGGGCTTCCAGGCGGGCACCACCATGCCCGGCTGTGAATGTCTTACGTATGGTATTTAGTGTGCACCGCTTCTTTATTCCCTGCTAGAATAAGCCCTTTAAGAGCAGGATGGTAGCTGGGCTTGGCAGAGCGTATCTGTTTGTAATCTCGGTACTTGGGAGGCTGAGACAGGAGGATTGCGGTTTACAGATAGCCTCAACTACTCAGTGAGGCTCTCTGCAACTCAGTGAGACCCTGTTTCAAAATAATAAAAAACAGGGCTGGGGGTAGAGGTCAGAGTAGAATGGCCCAGTGCTACAAACAATAATAATCATCATAATAAATGCAGGATCGGGAGCAGTGTTTACCAGTGTGTCCTCATGGTAGGGAACAGTGCCTGGCACATGGAACAGAAACGTCTGTGGGAAGGGTGAAGCCCAGGCCCAGGATGCCTTGCCCCTGGGAGTTGAAGGTCGAATAACGAAGTGGGCGCCTGCAGCCCCGATCCCCGGAGGGCTGCCCTGGTGAGCAGGCTCGGGAAGCGCCCACCCTGGGGCGCACCTCCCCTGTTGGCAAGTGGAGGACCTGCCGGTACACAAAGAGGTAAATGGCTCAAAGGTAGCATCGTCATCCCAGAGGAGTGAACCAGGGATGCCCGGGGGAGTGGCAGGCCGGCGTCAGCTCAGGGAGGACCCACTGCCGGAGAGCGCCAGGACAAAGCAGGACAGGTGCGGGTGTGGGGGCGCTTCCAGGCCCGGGGTGCAGGCAGAGCTCCTGAGGGAGGGACGGGGCCAAGGAATGGAGCCGTGGCACACACCCGAAATCCCGGTACTCGAGAGGCTGAGACTGGAGGAGCACAAGTTTGAGGCCAGCCTCAGCAATATAGGAAGACCCTGTTTCCAAATTTAAAAAAAATAATTAGCCGGGCGTGGTGGCACACGCTTATAATCCCAGCATTTGGGAGGCTGAGACAGGAGGATCGCGGTTCACGGCCGGCCTCAGCTACTTAGAGAGGCCCTTTGCAACTCTGTGAGACCCGGTTTCAAAATAAAGAATAAACAATAGAGTTGGGGATGTAGCTCGGAGGTAGACTGCCCCTGGACTCCATCCCCAGTACCACACACACACAGAGTGCTAGGGGTGTAGCTCGGAGGTAGAATGCTCTGGGTTTCAGTCTCTAGCAACACACACACACACAGACACACACGTAGAAAGGCCAGTGTGGTAGGAGTTTATTCAACAAATATTTGCTTGAAATATTAATATGATATTTAAAAAATCAATGTGACCTTTTAAGCTGGGGGGAGGCTTCTATTATTAAGTAATTCTTTTTTCTGCATCAGAGGGGAAAATGCTAACTTATTTTTGGAGTAGAAGTTGGTAAGTGGGACTTCCATTTCTGTAGGTCGGAGCTCGGCAGTCTGCCATCCGTGGACCCAGTCCATCCACCGCGTGGTTTAGTAAATCACATTTTGTTGGGACGCGGCCGTGCCTGTTCATTTATATCCTCTCTCCTAAAATCACCCCCAGGTGCAGGTGCTGGGGCTGGAACCCGAGCCCTGCCGCACACGCCTGAGCCGCCTCCGGGCGCCGCTCCCAGCGCTGCCAGGATAACAAAGCCCTGGCGAGGTCACAGCAAGTGAGAAACAGTTCCTCTCTGACCCTTTCTAGAAAGAGGTTCCCCGCCCCTGCGCTGGTTACCGTCTGCCCAAGGCAAGACAATCTAGGTTGCATTTTATAATACAATTGTATTTGTTTCGATTTGGACACTGGTTCTTGATCTGATGCCCAGGCTGGTCTCGAACTCGCGAGCTCAAGCGAGCCTCCTGCCACAGCCTCCTGGGCAGCTGGGATTGTGGTGCCACCACCGTGCCTGGCCTTCGGTAGCGTGTATGACTCCTATAGGAGGACTGGTGGGGGATTGCCCTTGGCAACAGTTTAAAAAAAAAACAACTAAACTATTTGTTATGACTCTAATGAATCAGATGGTCGAAAAAACTGCAGGTACCAGTGGTCCACACCGAGGCGTCCCTTTTCCAGCCATGTCTAGTCCTCTCTCTCTCTCTCTCTCTCTCTCTCTCTCTCTCTCTCTCTCCCTCCCTCCCTCCCTCCCTCCCTCCCTCTCTCTCCCTCTCTCTGGGACAACTTATGTTTTCAGTTTCTTCTGGTTTTATAATTTTTTAAAAATTCTTGGTACTAGGGATATTGCCCAGAGGCATTCTACCTCTGAGCTACAACCCCAGCCCTCTTTATTTTCTGTTTTGAAACAAGATCTTGTTAAGTTGCTGCTGCTCCCGTTAAATTTCTGAGGCCGGGCATGGTGTGCGCACACCCGTAATCTCACTGCTTAGGAGGCTGAGACGGGAGGACCGCGCGTTTGAGAACAGCCTCAGCGAGTAGTGAGGCTCCCACCAACCCAGCAAGCCCTTGTTTCAAAATAAATACTACGCCGGGCGTGGTGGCGCACGCTTGTAATCCCCGCGCTTGGGAGGCTGAGACGGGAGGATCGCGCAGGTTCGAAGCCAGCCTCAGCTACTTAGTGAGGCTCTCGGCAACTTAGTGAGACCCTGTTTCCAAATAAAGTATAAAATAGGTCTGGGAGTGTAGACTGGAGGTAGAAAGCCTCTGGGTTCCACCCCCAGTAACACCCAAAAAAAATTAACAAAATAAATAAATACTACGCCGGGCCGGGCTTGGAGGCGCATGCTTGTAATCCCAGCATTCAGGAGGCTGAGACCAGAGGATCGTGGTTCACGGACAGCCTCAGCTACTTAGTGAAACCCTGTTTCAAAGTAAAGAATAAAAAATAGGGCCGGGCGTGGTGGGCACACTTGTCATCCCCGCGCTCGGGAGGCGGAGACAGGAGGATCGCGCAGGTTCGAAGCCAGCCACGCGCGCTGGCTTAGGAGACCCTGTTTCCAAATAAAAATGTAAAAATAGGTCTGGGAGTGTAGCCCGGAGGTAGAAGGGCTTCCAGGAACCCCAGTACCACCAAAAAAAAAAAATAGGGCTGGGGGTGTAGCTCAGGTAGAATAGCCCTGAATTTCTAGTACCACAAAAATAAACAAATAAAATAAAATAGATGCGGCAACAGGGCTGGGGTGTAGCTTGGAGGTGGGATGGCCCTGGCTTCCATCCCCAGTACCGAAGGGAAAGCATTAAATAACAACCACAAAGTTGAGCTGAATGATCTCGCTGAGCGCAGGCGCATCTGGAGGCCAAGGGCAGGCACGGCGCCGCACTGGCCCCTCTCGGAGGCTGTGGCCCCGACGCCCCATTAGCACTGTGGGCCACACCTGCCTAGGCTCGCCTTAGTGACGCCTCCAGTCAACAAACCCTTTGGGGTTTTTAAAAATTGGCTTGTCTGGCTATTGATTTGCTTTTGTCTATGTATGAGAGAAGTTGAACATCTTTATACATTTGCACTCTTTATACCCCCAGTCCCCAGTACTGGGAGATGAACCCCGGGGTGCCGTACCTCTGAGCTGCACCTCCAGCTCTTTTTATATTTTATTTTGGAACAGGGTCTTGCTAAGTTGCGCAGGCTGGCCTCAAACTTGTGATCCTCCTATCTCAGCCTCCCCAGCCCCAAGGATTACAGCCCTGTGCTGCCCGTCCTCAGAGCCCCCCGTACCGTCAGATTCTGAGTGGGATCCGAGGCCGGGATCCGAGGCGGCGTGGTGACGCTCCATCGAGACCATTAAGTTTTGATGACCATTAAGTTTTGAGACCGCTTCCACGATCCAAGTACTTCCTGAAAGCACTAATGAATAATTCATTCTATAAATATCAGCAGAAGCCTAAAAGCTAAAGGGATCGAGAAACAAACTGCAGGTCCAAGGATATTCCTCCCAATGACCACTACAAAACAAACAGTAACAAAAAACCCACCCCGTTGTATTATTTGAAAAAACAAGCAAGTAGCCAGGCACTGTGGCGCACTCCTGTGATCCCAGTAGTTGGGAGGCTGATAGGAGGGTCACGGGTTCGTGGCCAGCCTCAGCTACTTAGTGAGGCCCTCTGCAACTCAGTGAGACCTTATGAAATATTGGAGAAAAGAGAGAAGAAAAGGAGGGAGGGGAAAGGTAGGAAACCAGAGCCTGGGTAAAAACATACAAGCGGAATAACTGAAGTAACCCCTGGCGTGTTTTCCACTATTATAGTCAACAGTGAACACAGAGGCAATAAAGCAGGAGTCCCAAGACCACAGGACAGTCAGAGGGGAGGCAGAGGCGGTGCAGCCGGGCGTGGGGACGCACGCTTGTAACCCCAGCATTCGGGAGGCTGAGACGGGAGGATGGCGGTTCGCGGCCAGCCTCAGCTACTACTTAGGCCCTTTGCAACTCAGTGAGACACTGTTTCAAAATAAAAAATCGAAACGGGGCTGAGGGTGGAGCTCTGAGGTAGAACGGCCCGGGATTCCATCCCTAATACCACAAAGCAAAACAAAATGAGAGAGAGGTGCAAAGCAAAGGGAATGAACTGGAAATTACAGTAGAAGCCTGTGACCCACGCACTCGGGAGGATCCGAGGCTCGAGGCCAGTCTCGGCGAGGCAGGGAGGCTCCCGTCACCTCACTGAGACCCTTAGACCCTTTTCCAAATAAAAACTAAAATAGGGCTAGGCGTAAAACAGTAAAAAGTAGGGCTGGGTAGAATGCCTCTGAGTTCAGTCCTTAGGAACACACACACACACACACACACACACACACACACACACACACACACGGAGGGGGGGATAATGAAACACCAATAGATATATTAATACATTAGGCTCTTTTTTTTTTTTTCTTTTTTCCTGTACTTCACTCCCAGCCCAATTTTTTTGTTCTTTATTTTGAAAAGGTCTGAGTTGCGGAGGGCCTCACTGAGTAGCTGAGGCTGGCTGCAAACCGCGATCCTCCTGCCTCAGCCTCCCGAATGCTGGATTCTAAGTGTGCGCCCCCACCGTAGCGTGACATCTAAAGTAAGCAGGAAAAGGGAAGTTCTGGTCACAGTGAGGTGTGGTAGAAGGATTGCCGGGCTAGAAGCCCGGATGTGATCCCAAGCACCTGAGGGGAGCAGGAGAGCTCGACCCCGCCCCAGGTGCCGGCAAAAACATTCTGCACATAATGACTCCGGAGAAGCTGAGTCGCCCACCAGGAAAAGAATCCGGCTGGCCGGCCCCAGACTTTTGCACCAAAAGGCAATGGAGCGACCACATTAGGACAGGAAAAGTGCCAGAGAGCCGCGGGGCTTAAGACCAGGAGGAGGAGCAGCTGAGCCCGGCCTTGGGCGGGGGCGGGGGAGGCCGGAGGCTGAGAGGCCCGGGAGGCCGCGGGCTGCCCACGAGGCTGTTTGGTTTCCCTCTGGCAGCCAGTCCATCAAGTCTATGAAACTGCAACAAGGAATGTTTTGTTTGTTTTTTTACAGTACTGAGGATGTAACCCAGGGTCATTTAATCTCCAAGCTACACACCCAGCCATATGTTTTATTCATTATTTTGAAACAGGGTCTCACCGAGTTGCAAAGGGCCTCACTAAGTACCTGAGGCTGGCCGTGAACCACGATCTTCCCGTCTCAGACTCCTAAGTACCGATTACAAGGCTGCGCCACCACGCCTGGCTAGAAGTAGTATTTTCAATTTGTAAGTTACAACTAACAAAAGAAGTAGTTAATATTTAAAGGGATGCATAAAAATACCTCACACACCAGTCATCGCAATACTTGGGAGGCCATACTTGGGAGGCCGAGACAAGAGGATTACACTTTTTTTTTTTTTTGGTGGTACTAGGGGTGGAACCCAGAGGCTTTCTACCTCCGGGCTATACTTCCAGACCTTTTTTATGTTTTATTTGGAAACAGGGTCTCACTAAGTTGCTGAGAGCCTCACTAAGTAGCTGAGGCTGGCTTCGAACCCGTGTGATCCTCCTGTCTCAGCGGGGCTGGAGGATTACAGTTTCAAGGCCAAACTCAAAAACTTTGGGAGGCCGTCTACAACTTAGCAAGAACCTGTTTCAGCATTAAAATCAAGAGAAAAATGGCTGAGAGTGTAGCTCAGAGGGAGAATGCCCTTGGTTCAATCCCTAGCACAGAAAGAAGGAAGAAAATAAAGAGAGAGAAATAAATAGGTTTCAGCTGTGGACATTTTCTGATTTTTTTTTTTTTTAATTTGTAAACAAGCCGGGCGTGGTGGCGCACGCTTGTAATCCCCGCACTTGGGCGGCTGGGACAGGAGGATCGCACAGGTTCGAAGCCAGCTTCAGCTACTTAGTGAGGCTCTCAGCAACTTAGAGAGACCCTGTTTCCAAATTAAAAAAATATAAAATAGGTCTGGGAGTATAGCCCAGAGGTAAGAGGCCTCTGGGTTCCACCCCCAGTACCAACAAAAACAAAAACAAAAAATAAATAAATAAATTTGTAAACAAAAGCATTAGCGTCATTTTTTCCTGATTTCTCAATTATCTTTTTAAATAAGGTGATATGTCTGTATTTTTATTTTAGGAATCTTTCGAAGAAATACCAACCCAAGAAGAACTCGAAGGAGGAGGAGGAATACAAGTAGGTCGCTGCTGGCCCTTTTGGGTGACAGTTGGGGGCCACTGGAGGCCGGGGCGGGGACAGAAGGGGCACAGAGCTTTCAAAGTAAGCTGCCTTCCACACCCATTCAAGTCGGGTTTTAAATTGAGGGGAATAATGAAAATATATTTAATGAACTTTTCTAGTTGGGCGTGGTAGTTGCACGCCTGTAATCCCCGTACTTGGGAGGCTGAGACAGGAGGATCGCGGGTTTGGAGGACAGCCACAGAAACTCAGAGGGACCCTGTCTCAAAATAGGAAAAAGAATTTGAAAAGGGCTGGGGTGGCCAAGCATGGTGTCGCATGCCTATAATTCCAGGACTTGGGAAAGTCACAGGTTCCAAACCAGTCTTGGCAATTTAGTGAGAGTGTCAACAACCTAGTGAGATCCTGTTTTTAAAAAAAAAAAAAATGGAGCTGGGATATAGCTCAGAGGTAAAGCGCCCCTGGGTTTAATCCCCAGCACTACAAAAGGCAGGGGGTTTGGGGACTGGAGTGTAGCTCTGAGGTAGAATATCCCTGACAACCACACACGCAAATTGAGCCACTGGACCCATTCCAGGCAGTTGCAATTAAGAAGTTTTAGAGCCAGGCGTGGTGGCGCACGCTTGTGATCCCAGTATTTAGGAGGCTGAGACAGGTGGATTGCAGGTTCGAGGCCAGCCTCGGCTACTTAGTGAGGCCCTCTGCAACTTAGACCCTGTTTCAAAAGAAAGAATAAAAAATCAGGCTGGGGTTGTAGCTCAGAGTTAGAATGGCCCTGGGTTCAATCACCAGCACCACACACACACACACACACACACACACACACGCAGTTTTAACATATCGTCCCAGTGTGACTTATCAGGGTTGGGTTTGTAATACCAGTTCTTGTCCTACTGCCCCTCCATCCGAGAAGGATGGCCGTTTTGGTGAGCAAATAGGGCACCTTGGCCGGGCAGCCCTGCAGCCCTCTGGGACTCGGACGTGGAGTCCAGTGCCTGAGCACAGGCGCGGGTTTTGATTCTGTCTACACTCCGGCAGCCCGACCCCGTACTGCGCGGAGCCCTGTCTCTCCGGAGGAGAGGCCGGCGTGTAACTAACGCCGAGGCCGCGGTGCGTGCAGCCTCGGGACCCGCGGGAGTCGGTGCGGATTAGCCTGGTTTTGTTAATTACCGAGGCGGAGGAGGGGCGCGTGTGTCTGAAGGCGTGCGCTGTCCGCAGGTACACGGCGTGCAGGGCCTTCGTGTCCACCCTGAGCGAGATGAACGACTACGCCGGGCAGCACGAGGTCATCTCGGAGAACCTGACGGCCCAGATCACCGCCGACCTGGCGCGCTACGTGCAGGAGCTGAAGCAGGAGCGGAAGGCGGTACGAGGCCTGCTCCCCTCCATGGCCGGGCCGCAGGCGCCCGGGAGGCCGAGAGCTAAGAGCCGGGGAAACATAAGATGGTGGTTCTTTGTGTGTGGGGGGTACTGGGGCCGGAACCCAGAAGCATTCTACCTCCGAGCTATACCCCCAGCCCTATTTTTTAGTCTTTAATTTGAAACAGGGTCTCCCTGAAAAGGGCCTCACCGAGCCACAGCCTCAGCCCTTTGTATTTTTTATTTTGAAATAGAATCTTGCTGGGTTTCTTAAAGTCTTTCTCTGTTGCTGAGGCTGTCGTCAAACCTGAGATCCTCCTGTCTCAGCCTCCCCGGTACCAGGATCGTAGGTGTACACCACTGCATCTGGCTTCCCTGGGTCTTCGCATTTCATTTCAAGGATCCTGCGGACAGTGTGAAAGCCACCTACATGTCCCAGGGTACAAATCCCTGTGAGGAATTGAAATATATTTGACCCCATTCAAAATTTTTTAAAGAGTAAGCAGTGACCAGACACAGTGGCTCACACATGTGATCCTGGCATTTGGGAGGCTGAGGTAGGAGGACTGCAAGTTCAAGGCCAGTGAGTGCTAATTTAGCAGGGTCCTGTTCAGTGGTAGAACATCCCTGGGTTAAATCTGCAGTTAAAAAAAAAAAAGGCAATGTAATACGGCATCTACTGTGTGAAATAAATGGTATTAAAGCAGATGCCTAAGCTGGGCGTGGCGGTGCGTACGTCATCCCAGGCTGTCAGGGGGGCTGTGGTTGTAAGAGGCGTGGGGTCGCCGTCTGGAGGAGAACCAACAGCGAGCCCAGCTCCATTCTGCAGAGGTGTTCCTCGTGTGGGGTTCTGCACAAAAGACGCTCGTCCGCGTCTCCACCGTCACGCGAGCGCATGCGTGTTGCTTTCTGCTTAGTCGTTCCACATATGTGTAACACGTGGATTAATCGTGGCACCTAAGTATATGCAATGTGTATGCGCGAGACGTGCACACGCTTGCTGTGATGCAAAAGGTGTACACGCCCGTGATGGCAGGACGCACGCGTGTCCACAGCCGAGCGGGGTCGTGCTGTCACCGCCAACCTGCGCGCCCTCGAGGCCCCACGTTGAGGCCGCGGCAGGAGGATGGCCAGTTTGAGGTCAGTCTGGGCAACCTAGTGAGACTTTGTCTCAAAATAAAACTTAAAAAGGGCTGGAGAGCCAGGCACAGTGGTGCACACCTGTAATCACAGTACTTGGGAGGCTGAGACAGGAGGACTGCAGGGTCGAGACCAGCCTAGGCAACTCAGTAAAGCCCACGTATCAAAAGTAAAAGTTAGCCGGGCGTGGTGGCGCACGCTTGTAACCCCCGCGCTTGGGAGGCTGAGACAGGAGGATTTCGCAGGTTCGAAGCCAGCCTCAGCTACTCAGTGAGGCTCTCGGCAACTTAGAGAGACCCTGTTTCCAAATAAAATATAAAATGGGTCTGGGAGTATAGCCCGGAGGAGAAAGCCTCTGGGTTTCACCCCAAGTATGAAATAAATAAATAAATAAATAAATTGACACGAAGTTATAAAAAAAAAAACTAAAAGTTAAAAGGTCTAGGGGTGTAGCTCAGAGGTGGAGTGGCTCTGGTTCAGTCTCCTGTGCACCCCCACACACACATACACACACTATAAGAAGGTCCAGACCAGAAAGGGGTTGCTGGCCCCATCCTTCTGCCTGGTCCTCGCAGCCACTGGTCCTCCAGCGCTACGGTGGTCTCCTGCTTTTCTTGTTCACCAAAGTACAGTCGATGTGCATCCGTGGTCAAGACCTTGCGGACAGAGGTCTGCCCCGCAGGCGTGCCCTTTAAAGCTGTCGAGTGCCTGCTCGCCTCTTGCGAGTAACGAACCACCAAGGTTGGCCAGTCGTGTGCTTCTTCTTGCAAATCCGAGTGCACGGTACTTCTTCTGGGGCCTTGGAAACGCAGGAATCAGCCGGGTGGAGCTGGGCCTGCCGGGATGCGGGGACATTCAGCAGTAGTGATGACTGATTGTCCGATCGCCACACTGGCCAGGGCTGCAAAGTGAGGCTTTGAGTAGGTGAGAGCGTCTTGGGGAAACACGGCAGCTCCTGCCTGGGCTCAGGGAGGGCTTCTTGGGCGGCTCAACAGTCAAGGCCTAATGGGTCTCGAGGGACGAGTCTGGGTTGCCTGGAACAACCATTCTATAGGGAGCAGCTGTGCAAAGGCCCAGGGACACAGAGGTGTTAGAACATCTGAGTATAGTTCTTTCTAAACCGTAATTATGTCAAAAACATTTCCACATGACTTTGGAAATATTTCAAAAGAGACACATCCTTTAAGATTAACCCACTGGGGAGCCAGGCGTGGCGGCGCACGCTTGTAATCCCAGCATTCGGGAGGCTGAGACTGGAGGATCGCGGTTCATGGACAGCCTCAGCTACTTAGGCCCTCTACAACTCAGTGAGACCCGGTTACAAAATAAAGAATAAAAAAAAATAGGGCAGGGGGTGTAGCTTGGAGGTCAGATGCCCTGGGTTCCACCCCCAGACCCGAAATAAATAAATAAATTAATTAATAATAAAAAGATTGAAAATAGGGCTGAGGATGTGGCTCCGAGGTAGAATGCCCCTGGGTTCATCCCTGGTACCACACACACAAAAAAAGATTGACTCCTTGGTTTAAAATAAAAACAGGCCGATGAAGGGTTCTCGTTTATCCATATGTGAGCAATGCTGTGTCTGCCTGGAGATGTGCCTGGCTGGGCGAGATGCTAGCTGGGGCCGCTGTTGCCGTGCAGTGAGCCGAGGCCAGGCCATTAAACACCCCACAATGCCCTGGGCAGCCCTGCTCCCAAGCCACGGAGCCCCTGCCGGAACCCTCGGTTCCACGGCAGCTGTGCTAGAGAACTCTCTAAGGGAGACATTTTACTTCATGGGACAGAGAGGAAGGCGTGAAACAGAATCCCGAGGCTCCAGTGGAAGCCCTGCAGCTGATACCTTGATAAAGTAGATACACTAATCTGGACACAGCCTCCCTGCTCCGTGGACTTCCCTTGACCTCCACAAAGGTTTATTTCTTCTTCCTGTTTGTGACTCTGATCAGTTCTCTCAACCGGCCTCCCTCCACCCACAGAGCTTAGCATTTCAGACACTCCCTAAACAAAACCCTGCGTTTGCCTGAGTAGGAAATGCGAATTCTGCTTTGCTGGAGTGAGTCATGAGATGGGAAGCCCGGAGAGCTGGCATCCTCCTCCCTCTCTCTGTACCCTTCCCCCGTCTGTTTGCCTCCTCCTAGCTTCTCACCAGTTTCTGCCTCAGGGCCTTTGCACTGGCTTGTCTGTCCTCAGAAAGCCTTTCTCCAGGTATATTCTGAGGCTGCTTCTAGTTTTTCCCCCCAGGAAAATATGTCACCTTGTCACTGCAGTCTTCCCTGTCCACCTTATTTAAAATGTAGCGTCTCTCTGCCCACCCCTTTCTCTGCTTTATTCTCACCTGGTCCCCTGCTTGACACTTTCCCACAGCGTTTTTTGGAAGGGGGTCGGCGCTGAGCCTTGCGCATGCCGAGCACGCGTCCGCCGCCGGCTGCACGCAGCTTCCCGGCATCTAGCAGCCAGCGAGGGCCCTGCTTGCTTGTGCTCTCTTTCCTTGGACTGGGTGGTCAGCTTCGTGAAGGCAGGGTTCAATGCGGAGTCCCTGGAACGGTGTCTGACACGACACGAGCAGGCTCAGCAAACTCTGCTGGAGGAAAGAAGTAACAGAAGGCCAGGCGCGGTGGCGCACGCTTGTAATCCCAGTACTCGGGAGGCTGAGACCGGAGGATGGCGGTTCTCAGCCAGCCTCAGCTACTTAGCGAGGCCCTCTGCAACTCAGTGAGACCCTGTTACAAGATAAAGAATAAAAAATGGAGCTGGGGCTACAGCTTGGAGGTAGAATGCCCCTGGGTTCATCCCAGTACAGAAAAAAGGAGAAGAAGGAGAAAGAAGGAGAAGAAAGGAGGAGGAGAAAGAAGCTTTGACCTGGGGGTGCGGCTCAGCCTTGGGGTAGAGTGCTTGCCTAGCAAGCAGGGGGCCTTGGGTGCCATCCCTGACGACTGCAAAAAAGGAAGAAAAGAAAAGACAGAAGAAGAAAAAAAGCAGTCTTAGCATTAGCATAGTTTATACTTTTTTTTTTTTTTGGTAGTATTAGAGATTGAACCCACGGGTGTTCTACCTCTGAGCTATGCCCCTCGCACTATTTTACTTTTTATTTTAAAACAAGGTCTTGCTGAGTTGCTGAGGCTCGCCTCAAACCTACGATCCTCCTGTCTCAGCCTCCTAAGTACTGGGATTGCAGGCTTGTGCCACCTACCATGTCCAGCTCTGTTATGCTTTCTGTGCTGGTTAAGGGCCCTCGTATTCCGTTGCCTTGTATCTCGGTCAACATTCTCGCTGTTGTAATACAAAACAACTGACCACGTAACTTAGAGATTTCTGAGAGATTTCAGAGTTCTGGAGATTTCAGAGTTCAGTCCATGTCAGGCCAGAGAGAGAGAGAGAGAGAGGAGAGGAGAGAGGAGAGAGGAGAGAGAGAGAGAGAGAGAGAGGGAGAGAAAGGAGAGAGAAACATGGCTGCCTGGTTTCCATGGGCAGGGCCATTCTAAATCGAAACCATAGCTGAGCGTGGTGACCCATGCTTATAACCTCAGTACTTGGGAGGCTGAAATAGGAAGATCACAGGTTCAAGACCAGTCTTAGCAGCTTAGTGAGGCCCTCCACAGCTTAGTGAGACCCTGTTTCAAAATAAGAAATAAAATAGGGATGGGGGTGTAACTCAGAGTTAGACTGTTGCTTGATTCCATCCCCAGTATCACAAAATAAATAAATTCAAGTCATCATACCATGTTATGATTGAATTATCTTATTTCCACACTGTTAATTGCATGGGAGTGGTGGCACATGCCTGTAATGCAAGTACTTAGAAGGCTGAGACAGGAGGATCGTAGACTTGAGGCCAGCCTCAGTGCTCCTGGGTCAATCTCCAGCATTACAGAAAAATAAAAATAAGCCGGGCGTGGTGGCGCACGCTTATCATCCCAGTACTTGGGAGGCTGAGACAGGAGGATCATGGGTTCAAGCCAGCCTCAGCAATTTGTGAGGCTCTCCGCAACTTAGTGAGACCCTGTTTCAAAAATAAAGAATAAAGTAGGGCTGGGGTATGTCTGGGAGGTAGAATGCCTATGGGTTCCTTCCCTAATACCACCAAAAATAAGTAGATAAATATAAAAAATGATAAAACAGAGAGCTTCAGAGCTGGGTTCTGCTCCAGCCTTGAGGTCCATCTGAGTTTGTCCTCGGCCGTCACCACGAGTCACACGTGAGGGGTTAGCAGAGATTGGTCGCTCCAGAAGGGGAACCATGATGTCTTGTGACACTTGTCAACTCGCCAAGAGCCTGCAGGTGGGAACTGTGGTCCACGGCTCCTGGAGCGGCCAGAACAGGATCCCGAGTTGGCAGGAGTTATCTCAAGACCAGAGGAAGCAATTATCTTGTCCTCCGTGACCCTCAAACTTTTATAAACCTCACAGTATGCCTGCCGACCCCTTACTTAGAATGATCATTTAAATTTATACCCAGATGGCCGGGCGTGGTGGCGCACGCTTGTCATCCCAGCATTCGGGAGGCTGAGACAGGAGGATGGCGGTTCGCGGGCAGCCTCAGCTACGTAGTGAGGCCCTCTGCAACTCAGTGAGACCCTGTTTCAAAATAAAGAATAAAAATTAGGGCAGGGGGTGTAGCTTGGAAGTTGAATGTCCCTGGGTTCCATCCCTAGACCTGGGGGGGAAAAATTATACCCAGAGGTTCCTAAAGTGTATGAAAATCGATTCCACAGTAAAAGTTATAACATCTTTTTTTATTTTTTTTATTTTTTTATTTTTTTTTTTCGGGTCTGGGGGTGGAACCCAGGGGCATTTGACCTCTTAGCTACACCCCCTGCCCTATTTTTTTATTCTTTATTTTGAAACCGGGTCTCACTGAGTTGCAGAGGGCCTCACTAAGTAGCTGAAGCTGTCCCCGAACCGTGATCCTCCAGGTCTCAGCCTCCCGAACGCTGGGATTACAAGCGTGCGCCACCACGCCCGGCTATAACATCTTTTTTTAAAGTGAGGTATTGGAGCCTTGTGCAATGGTGCCCACCTCTAATCCCAGCTACTCAGGAGGCTGAGGCAGGAGAATCACAAGTTTGAGGCTAGCTTGGGCAACTTAGTGAGACCCTGTCTTAAGAAATAAAAAGGACTCAGGGTGCGGCTCTGTGGTCGAGCACTTTCCCAGCATGCTCAAGGCCCTGTGTTCACTTCCTAATACTACAGAAAATATATAATAATCATAACCATAATAATAATAATAATAAAGCTGGGCATGGTGGCACACACTTGTAATCCCAGCATTCTGGAGGCTGAGACCGGAGGATCGCGGTTCGCGGACAGCCTCAGCTACTTAGGCCCTCTACAACTCAGTGAGACCCAGTTTCAAAATAAAGAATAAAAAAACAGGGCAGGGGGTGTAGCTTGGAGGTCAAATGCCCCTGGGTTCCATCCCCAGATCCGCAAAAAAAAAAAAAAATAATAATAATAATAATAATAATAATGATGATGATGTTGTTGGGTATTGGGTAAATCCTAATTACGGGCCTTATAAAGAGGCTTAATTTCAAGCTGGGCGCGGTGGCGCACGCTTGTCATCCCCGCGCTTGGGAGGCGGAGACAGGAGGCTCGTGCAGGTTCGAAGCCAGCCGCGCTGGCTTAAGAGACCCTGTTTCAAAAAATATAAAATAGGTCTGGGAGTGTAGCCCGGAGGCAGAAGGGCTTCCAGGAACCCCGGTACCACCAAAAAAAAAAAAAGAGGCTTAATTTCCTCTAAGGGAGCTTTATAGCATGGGCTGTATCCAATATGTTTAGGAAAAATTGTTTTCATAAGAGATTATAGCATGCAGATAAAACTTAGTATGATTGAAAACAAAAACTAAAAGGAGTTTGTAAATAATCTAGCCAACTTCAAATCCATTCTGTAATTATTATTGTTGGTACTAGGGATGGAAGCGAGAGGCATTCACCTCCAACCTACACTGTCCCCAGCCCTTTTTTACTTTTTATTTTAAAATAGAGTCTCGGCAGGTTGCTGGGAGTGTTGCAGAGTTGCAGAGGGTCTCACTAGTTTTCTGAGGCTGTCCTGGAACCTCCGATCCTCCTGTCTCAGCCTCCCAAGTACTGGGATTACATGTGTGTGCCAATATGTCCAGCTGTGTGTGTGTGTGTGTGTGTGTGTGTGTGTGTTATTGCGTATTGAATCCAGAGGCCCTTTTTATTTTTTATTTTGAAACAGGATCTCAACTAAGGTGCCGAGGGTCTCACTAAATTGCTGAGACTGGCCACGAACCTGGCTCAACCTCTCAAACACTGGAGTTCCAGGCGTGCACCGCCACGCCTGGCTCAGCCTGCCTTTTTTTTTTTTTTTTTTTTTTTGGTGGTACTGGGGTTTCTGGAAGCCCTTCTATCTCCAGGCTACACTCCCAGACATACATATACATACATATATATAAATTTTTTTTTAAACAGGGTCTCTTAGGCCAGCGAGGCTGGCTTCGAACCTGCGAACCTCCTGTCTCCGCCTCCCAAGCGTGGGGCTTACAAGTGTGCACCACCATGCCGGGCCCAGCCTGCCCTTTAATAAGATCACTTCTCTTCTGTGGCAGGAGCCTTCTGGGGCGCTCTGTGGCCAGCCCTGCCCCTTCACTCAGTCCTCGGGTGCTGCCCTCCCCTGGCCGCGGCCTGCACACCGGCCCCGCCACCTCCCAGCCTCCTGGTCGCTCTCCCCTTGCTCCTTAGACGGCCCCTCCAGCCTCCGTGGCTCGCTCCTGCCGTTCATTCCTCTCTGCTCAAGTACCATCTAGTACGTGTCTGCCATCCTGATCCTTGGGAGGCTGAGAAGGAGGAGCAAGCTTTGAGGCCAGCCTCCGCAACTCAGCAAGGAGACCCTGTTTCAAAGCAGAAAAATAGAAAGGGCTGCGGCTGTAGCCCAGAGGTGGAATGTCTCCGGGTTCAATCCTCGGTACCAAAAATGTCCCCTTGGCCTGCCCCACGCCCTGCCCTGTACGCTGTACCCGGTTCCTCCTGCCCCCGGGTCTGCCCCTTACACACGGGCTGCTCTTGCGATAAGGGAGAGATCGAACTGTCCTCGGGACCAGGACACCTGCCTGGGGGCTCCCACTGGTGGCTTGTGTCTGGCTTAGTTAAGGAGGGCAGGAGAAGGCCGCGGAGTCCCGGGAGCTGCGGGGAGGGAAGGCGGCCAGCCTCCTCGGAGGCCCCAGCCGGCACCTCGCCGGCCTGGGTGCTGCCCGCTGCCCCGGCCGCCCGCGTTGGCAGGTGGCATTTGAGGAAAGCGGGCAGGGTCATCGGCAGGGCATTAGCCCTGTCCGTGGATCTGGGGAAGTGGCCGTCAGGATGTCCTCCCCACCGACGGGCTGGGCCGAGGCGCGTCCACGAGCCCGGGCTCGGGCTCAGGGCTGGTGCGGGCCTCCACTGTGGCTCGCAGGGCCGGCTCTTGTCACAGCGGCGTCCTCTGGAAGCCCCTTCTTCCTTCATGCTTTTAAAGCCTTCGTGTTCCTTTGTGGAATCTGAGTTGTGTTTCAAATTCCAGACGGCTGACTGCTCTCTCTTGGCGTTTATTCTTTTTTTTGTCTATCAACTTTGCTTTTTGTGTGTGTGGTGCTAGGGATGGAACCCAGGAGCATTCTACCTCCGAGCTACACTCCCAGCGCTATTTTTTATTCTTTATTTTGAAACGGGGTCTCACTGAGTTG
Source organism: Muscardinus avellanarius (assembly GCF_963383645.1). NCBI lineage: Eukaryota > Metazoa > Chordata > Mammalia > Rodentia > Gliridae > Muscardinus > Muscardinus avellanarius. The sequence goes on from NC_137799.1 coordinate 6,778,754, forward strand.
CGGAGGGCCTCGCTAAGAGGCTGAGGATGCTGGCAGAGGACCCCGATCCTCCCGTCTCAGCCTCCTGAGTGCTGGGATTATAAGCGTGCGCCACCAAGCCCGGCTATTTTAATGTTTTCAAAGAGCCCGAGAGCGTGAGGAGCAATTCTCCATGTCCCTCGAGATGCTATTTCCTGTCCCCTTTCTGATAGAAAGAGCCGATGACCTCACCCGCGGCTGCCCAAGAAGCTCCGTTATCTTTGTCCAGAGAACAATCCCTCTCTCTCTGGAACTGGAGGCGCGCTTTTTAGACACACACTTGTTCTCTGTCCAGAGAAGCAAAGTTCTGCCGTTGTTTGTGAGTAAACAACAAATACATCTGCAAGGGGGGTGCTTGTTCAACCCAGTCACTCTTAGAATCCCCCTCGGCCGCGCGCGGTGGCCGCGCTTGTAATCCCAGCCTTTGGGAGGCTGAGACCGGAGGATCGCGGTTTGCGGACAGCCTCGGCTAGTGAGGCCCTCTGCAACTCAGTGAGGCCCTGTTTCAAAATAAAGAATAAGAAGTAGGGCTGAGGGTGTAGGGCTGAGGGTGTGGCTCGGAGGTCGAGTGCCCCTGGATTCCATCCCAGTACAGAAAAAAAAAAAAAGAAATCCCCCCCCTTAAGAATTCCAGATCAAGCTGGTCCCAGATGTGGCCGGCTGGCAGATCCCTCTGCACAGGGCGGTGGGGACAGCTTTTCCTCAATGCTGCAGTTACCTTGGGGGTCGGGGCCACACAGTTGCAGAGGGCCTCACTAAGTAGCTGAGGCTGTCCGCGAACCGCGATCCTCTGGTCTCAGCCTCCCGCATGCTGGGATGATGAGCGTGCGCCACGCCCGGCTTCTTTGTTTTGTTTTGGACCAGGGTCTCACTAGGTTGCTGAGTCTCACTACTTGCTGAGGCTGTCCTCAAACCTGTGATCCTCCCGTCTCAGCCTCCCAAGTACTGGGATTTCAGGCAGGCGCACCACACCTGGCTCAGCTTTCTTTTTTCTTTTATTTTCTTCCTTCCTTTCTATTTATTTATTTACTTATTTATTCATTTATTTATTTTGGCACTGGGGATTGAACCCAGAGGCATTCTACCTTGGGAATTGTAGACCTGGCTTCTCTCTCATTTGACTTTTCTGCAGTGCAGGGTGGAACCCCGGCCTCGGGCAGGTGAGGCGAGTGACCCGCTTCGAGCTTCACTCCAGCCTGTTCTATGTGTGTGTGTGCAGCTGGGGCTTGAGACCAGGGCCATTCTACCTCTGAGCTACACCCGCAGCCCTATTTTTTAAATTATTATTATTTTTTATTTTGAAACAGGGCCTTACTAAGTAGCCAAGGCTAGCCACAAATGTGCAATCCTCCTGTCTTGGCCTCCCAAAAACTGGGATTGCAAGCATACACCATCATACCTGGCGCCCAGACCTTTTTATTATGGTTTTTATTTTGAAAAAGGGTCTCGAGGATGGGCATGGCGGTGCACAATCCGATACTTGAGAGGCTGAGACACAAGGATCACACGTTCAAGGACAAGCTCAGCAATGTAGCGAGACTGGCAGCAACCTAATGAGACTGTTTAAGGTATCACTAAGTAGCTGAGGCTGCCCTCAAACCTGTGATCCTCCTGTCTTAGCCTCCCAAGTACTGGGATTACAGGTGTGTGCCACCACACCTGGCTCAGCTTTCTTTTTTCTTTTCTTCCTTCCTTTCTTTCTATTTATTTATTTACTTTTTTATTCATTTATTTATTTTGGCACTGGGGATTGAACCCAGAGGCATTCTACCTTTGAGCTAAACCTCCAGCCTGATTTTTATCTCTTACTGGGAAACAGAGTCTCACTAAGTTGAGGAGGGCCTCCCTGGCTTTGAACCTCCGATCCTCCTGTCTCAGCCCCCCAAGTACCGAGACTGCAAGCACGGGCCACCCTGCCTGGCAATCGGCTTCCATTTTTAAAGCATTCCTTTAAGAGTTGTTGTAGAGAGCATATAAACTAGGGCTCTGAAATGGTCGTGGGAACCGGGGTGCCCCCTCAGGCGACCCTTGCTGGCAGAGGCGGGGCTCTCCGGGTTGGGGGGCGCCTATCTGTGAAGGCAGGGCTTGGCCCAGGCGGCTTGCAGCGGACCCTTTCTCTCTCCTGGGCTTCTCCTCAGCCTGTTCTGCAGCCTCCTCTCCGTGGCTTCTCCCCACGGTCCTCCCTCCCTTCTTCATTCTTTTTAAAGGATTCTGGCACCTCCTTCCCTGGCCCTCGGCCTCGGTACTGGGGGGCATTGTGGGAGTTGATCAGTGAGGCCCCCAGGGTCCCCTGGGTTCCTAAAAACCGAAAAGAGAAAAGTGCTTAGGCCACCAGGAGGCTGTAAGACAGTGGGATTCCACCTCCCCCGAGAGACAAGAAAGCGCCCAGGTCCGAGCGCTGGCCTTCAAGAGCCTGCGTCCCCTCCTGTCGTTCCCCGCGGGCAGCCGTCTTTTGGGTTTCGGCTGCACTGTGGGGCTGCCCGGGTCAGGGTCGGGGTCACAGCTTGCACTGGGGGACCTCTTCACTCCCCTGGTCCCTTCTCCCCGTGCACCCTGCTGACAGCGGCAGCACCTGTGATCCCAGTACTTGGGAGGCCGAGATAGGAGGATCGTAGGTTCGAAGCCAGCCTCAGCAACTCAGTGAGGTCATGTTTCAAAATAAAAAATAACGGCCTCGGCTACTTAGTGAAGCCCTTTGCAACTCAGCGAGGTCCTGTTTCAAAACAAACAAACAAACAAACAAAAAAATAGGTCTGGGTGCTGGGCGTGGTGGCACACACTTGTAATCCCAGTACTTGGAAAGCTGAGACAGGAGCATCGCAGATTCAAAACCAGTCTCTGCAACTTAGTGAGGCCCTCAGCAACCTAGTGTGACCCTGTTTCCAAATGAGAAATTTAAAAAATCAGACTGGGGAGTATAGCTTAGAGGTAGATTGCCTCTGGGTTCAATTCCCAATACCTAAATAAATAAAGTAGGTCTGGGGATGTAGTTCAGAGGCAGAACACCCCTGGGTTCATTTCCCAGTCTCTCTGTCTGTCTGTCTGTCTGTCTGTCTCTCTCCCTCTCCCTCCCTCCTTCCCTCCTCTCTTTCCTCTCTCTAGTGGAGGGGTTAGTGTTCTCTGGGGTAAATTGCTCTGGCTCCTTCAGTCTGGGGGCCTCCCCAGTGTTCAGGAGGCGGGAGCTACAGTAAGCTGCGTAGCGCCATGAACTTTGGTCAGGACCATGTAGTCGGGCTATTAAGGGTTAGAGAAAGTCGAAAGTGGTTTTCTGACACCTTCTGCCTCTGGCATTTCTCCCTCTGGGCGTTTTGCGGTCTGCGGCGTGGTCTGCCCAGCCATGCTGGTGACCCCTAAGGATCTTGAGTGGGGGCCCCGCCTGTCCCTCAGACCTCTGGATCCCACAGGATTCATCTTGGACTCTGCCTGCAAGTCTCTAGAAATTTCACTCACTAAAACTAAATCTGCAGGCCTGGCCCTCCCTCCTGGGACCTGCTTCTCCCGCCTTTCCTCTCTTCCTGGAAGACGACCTGGTCATCTCTGCCTCTGAGCCCAGCCCCCGGGGCGTCCTGGTGTGTGTGCCCGATCAGGAAGACCCGGGAGTGGGGTGTGGCTTGCCCAGCCTGCGGCAGGCCCTGGAGCCCATCCCAGGTGTAGCCCAAACCAAACCAGAAGGAGATTCTGACCCCTGTCACCTCCTAGACCGGCACAGCCCTTCACCAGAGCTAAACTCACAGTCACCGCCATTCAGACAAGCCCTCGAGGCCCTAAACAGCTCCCGCCCCGCCTGGCCCCAGCTCCTCCCCTTCTCTGGAGGCTTGCCCTGACCCGACTTCCTGAGGTCCTGAACACCAGACCAGACATGTGGGTGCCTTTCCAAGCAGGTGAATTTATCTTTCCGTAAAAAAAAAAGAAAAAAGTGAGCCAGGTGTGACGACACATGCCTGCAATTCCAGTACTTGGGAGGCTGAGACAGGAAGATTGCAGTTTTGAGGCCAGACACAGCAATTTAGCAAAGACCTTTAGCAACTTAGAAATTCCCTGTTCTAAATAAGTCAATCGATAGATAGATAGATAGGACAGAACGGACAGACGGACGGATGGACTGGGGATGTAATTATAAGTCCTGGGTTCCATCCTCAGCACCAAAAAAACCCCACCAGATCTCTGTGTGATGCTGACGTCTGTCTTCACAAAGCTTTGCACACAAGTGTTTGTGGCAGCGAGAACAACCCAAATGCCCGTCACCGGATGGACAGACAAACGGAAGGTGATATAGACACACGACGGCAGGTCATCTGCCAACAAAAAGGAGCGGGACTCATGAGGGCATCGCGCAGTCACAGGGCCGCGGAGATGGGAAGTGAGCCGGGGACGCCCAGGCCCGGGGCGATGGAGGGTTGGCCCAGGAGGAAGGTTCTTCTTTTCTGGGTGTTGAAATGTTCTGAGATAATTGCGGGGATGTCGAACAGTTCTGTGACTACTAAAATCCATTGGCTCATGCAGATTAACTGGGTGAATCATAGAATACGTGAATTCTACCTCAGAGCTGCTAAAAAAGACCTTCAAGGTGGTTGAGGCCTTACACCGTTCCTTACAGTGTAAAAACATTGTCTTTAGAGCCAGGCGTGGTGGTGCACGCTTGTAATCCCAGCGTTCAGGAGGCTGAGACAGGAGGATCGCGATTGGAGGCCAGCCTCAGCTACTCTTTAGTGAGGCTCTCTACAACTCAGTGAGACCCTGTTTCAAAATAAAGAATAAAAAAGTAGGGTTGGGGGCATAGCTCGGAGATAGAATGCCGCTGGGTTCCATCTCCAGTATCACAAAAATAAAAAAACAAATAAACATTGTCTTTTCAGCGGCATCGATGTCTGATGCCTTTGGACTCTAAAGCATTGTAGCTATCGGGGATTTGTTGGTGGTGGTGGTAATTATTTTGCTTTTGTTTTTTTGTATGAAGGATTGAACTCAGGCATTCTACTATACCCCCGGCCCTCTTTATTTCTTATTTTGAAACAGGGACGCTCTAAGTTGCTGAGGTGGGCCTGGAACCTACCGTCCTCCTGCCTCAGCCTCCCGGGGACTGGATTACGGGCCTGTGCCGCCACGCCAGGCTAGCGTTGTATCTAAAGTGTTAAGAGAGCTCTGTGAGGAATCCTGTTTCCATTTCCTCTTTGGTTCCTTTGGCGCTTAGCGTGGAGTGCGCAGGTATTCAGAATTCACCTAGTCACTTCCATGGTGCTGGGCTGGAGCGCAGGCCTCGCCCGGCCGGGCCTCCACACCGAGCCCCGCTCGGCACAAACGCTTCCTCTGAGTTGACTTCGGGGGATCAAATGTTCTTCTCTCGTGTTCTGAGAAAGCCGGGGTTCTCATCCACGCTGTTTCCCCCTTTCTAGAACTTTCACGAAGGACGGAAGGCCCAGCAACACATAGAGACCTGCTGGAAGCAGCTGGAAGCAGTAAGTGGACAGCCGGCAGCCCCAGGACCGGCTCCGAGGTTTTCTTTGTCTTTTTTTATTTTTTTTTGGTGGCACTGGGGTTCCTGGAAGCCCTTGAACCTCCGGGCTACACTCCCAGACCTATTTTTACATTTTTATTTGGAAACAGGGTCTCCTAAGCCAGGCGGGCTTCGAACCTGCGCGCTCCTCCCGTCTCCGCCTCCCGAGCGCGGGGATGACCAGCGTGCCCACCGCGCCCGGCCCAGATTTTCTAATCAGTTTCCTTTGAGCTCGCCTCGCTCAGTAGTAACGAACACACACGAGAGGCGCCGGATGGGTTTTTCTGGTTCATATCTCATTTAATTGATTTCAAGTCAAATGTTCAGCCAGAAATGCACAAGTAGTTTTGTTTTTTTCTCCTAAAAATCATAGGGAAAATGAAGCTGAGCCTCTGTTGATGAAAAGAAATGCAGATTTTTAAATAACTCCCAGCCGGGCCTGGACGTGCTCACTTATAATCCCAGGACTTGGGAGGCTGAGACAGGAGGGCCAACCTCAGCTCCTTAGTGAGGCCCTCCGCAACTCAGTGAGACTCTGTTTCAAAATAAAGAAGGAAAAAGGGCTGGGAATATAACGCAGAGGTAGAATGCCCCTGGGTCCCATCCCCAGTACTGCAAAAAAAAAAAAAAAAAAGGACTGGGAGTATAAGTTGGAAATAAAATACACTTGGGTTCAATCCCCAGTACTGCAAATAAATAAATAAATAAATAAATAATAAATAAATAAATAAATAAAGCTTCCAGAAGATCGGGCATAGAGGCACACACCTGTAATCCCACTACTTGGGAGGCTGAGACAGGAGGATCACAGGTTTGAGGTTAACCTCAGCAGCTTACGGAGACCCTCTACAATTTAGCACAAGCTTGTAATCCCAGTGCTTGGGAGGCTGAGACAGGAGGATCGCACGGGTTCGAAGCCAGCCTCAGCTACTTAGTGAGGCTCTCGGCAACTTAGTGAGACCCTGTTGCCAAATAAAGTACAAAATAGGTTTGGGAGCCCAGAGGTAGAAAGCCCCTGGGTTCCACCCCCAGTACCACCAAAAATAATAATAATACAAATAAATTAAATAAATAAATAAATAAAATGAGGCTGGTGGGGCCGCACAGTGGTGGAGGTTCCCTGGGTTGAATCCTCAGTACCACAAAAGAAGTAAAGTTAAATAGGTTCCAGAATGAGAACGCGTGCCCATCAGTTCAGATAACAGTTCTGCTTTCTCTTGGGACCCTCAGCCTTTAAATAAGCTCATTCCCCCTGCTCAGAATAAGGTGGTTTCTTTTGTTTGTTTATTTGTGGTGCTGGGGATTGGACCCGGGGCGTTCTACCTCTGACCTTCACCCCTAGCTCCTGTTCTATTCTGTTTTTTGAGACGGAACCTCACTAAGATGCTGAGGCTGTCCTCGAAACTGCAATCCTCCTGTCTCAGCCTCCCAAGCGCGGGGATTACAAGTGTGCGCCTCCATGCCTGGCTCCGGTTGTTGAACTGTAGCCCAGGCCCCTCCCGGCAGCAGCCAGGGCGGGGTCTCAGGTACCGAGGAGACCGCAGTAGCTGCCGTGTCCTCCGCCCACAGAGCAAGCGGCGGTTCGAGCGGGACTGCAAGGAGGCGGACCGGGCGCAGCAGTACTTTGAGAAGATGGATGCAGACATCAACGTGACCAAGGCGGATGTGGAGAAGGTGAGCGGGCGGGCATCTCGGGGGGCGAGCATCTCAGAGTGGAGCATCTCGGGGCGGGCATCTCGGGGGGCGAGCATCTCGGGGGGCGGGCATCTCAGAGTGGAGCATCTTGGGGCGGGCGGCCCCAGCTTCCCCTTTCTGATGGAGCTGCAGAGGGCGCTGGGTGGGGTTTCCACTTGTGTCCATCCCGGGGACTGGGTGCCAGCGCGTGGGATCTTGGGTACGGGGAAATGAGCCGTTTGTTTGTTTACTCACCAGGACACTGACCCAGCCGGGTGGCTCGGGCGTCTTCCTCCTAACTTTTGTGTGTGTGTGGCACTGGGGATTGAACCCAAGGGCATTCTACCTCTGAGCTACACCCCCCAACCCTGTTTTTCAATTTTTATTTAGAAACAGGGTCTGGCTAGGTTGGTGAGAGTCTCACTACTTGCTAAGACTGTCCTCAAACCTGGGATCCTCCTATCTCACCTGGGATTACAGGCGTGCACCAAGCTGCCTGGCTTTTACATTCATTCGTTTATTTATTTATCGGTGGTACTGGGGGTGGAACCCGGCGGCTTTTTTACCTGTGGGCTCTACTCCCAGACCTATTTTTTATATTTTATTTGGAAACAGGGTCTCACTGAGTTGCCGAGAGCCTCACTCAGTGGCCGAGGCTGGCTTCGAACCCGCGCGATCCTCCTGTCTCGGCCTCCCGAGCGCGGGGATGACGAGCGTGCGCCCCACGCCCGGCGCATTTTTATTTTTTTGAAGTCACTAAGTGGCTAGGACCCCCCTGAGTTGCCGAGGCGGGCCCAGCCTGCCGCCCCCCTCAGCCTCTCGAGTCCTGGGAGGACAGGTGTGCGCCCTCCGCACTCCCTCGGGCCAGTTTCCCGAGAGCGCGGGGTCCAGCCATTCAGCTCTTCGGCCCCGTCCTCTCCAGAACCTGCTGGACACGGGCCTCTGCGGGCGACCCGGGCGCACAGAGCCTGCTGTGTCTTCCCGGCGGCGCCTGGAGTGTTCCTTCCCTCGAAGCTGGGCTTTCTTTTTCTGAAAGTCGTCAATATGGCGTGAACAGCGCTGGGCTGATAAATGGCAGCATTCACTCGCCGGCCGGGACGCGCGCTGCTCTCGTGGGGAAAGCCGCCTTCTCATAGATCTCTGGCTTTTGCCAGAGTAGATGGAGACAGCCTCAGTTGGGAAGGGCTGGAATTAGTATTTGCTGATTCTGCCCGGTACCGCCTTAAAGACACGGTCTACATTACTATGCCTTCCTTGAAAATTATTTAATATATTAAAACACACAGAAATTGGGAGGCCGAGACAGGACGAGACAGGGATCCAGCCTCAGCGATCTCGGGAGGCCATCCACAACTTAGAGCCAAAATCTACGCCGGGCGCGTGGCGCTCACTGGTAACCCCAGCGTGTGGGAGGCTGGGACAGGAGGAGCGCAGGTTCGAGGCCAGCCTCAGCAAGTACTGAGACTCTCATCAACCCAGTGAGACCCCGTTTCGGAATAAAAATAAAACAGGGCTGGGGGTTTATCTCAGAGGTAGAACGCCCCTGAGTTCAATTCCTAGCAGCAAACACACACACACACAAAAATACAAGGTAATTTTTTTCTCTGTCGGATGGGGTCTAAGGCAGTTAACCAAAGGCGATTTTAGAATTTTTTTTAGTACTAGGAATTGAACCCAGCAGTGCTCTGCCTCTGAGCAACATTCCCAGCCCTGTTTTATTTTGAAATAGAGTCTCATTAGGTTTCTAAGCACCTCGCTACATTGCCGAGGCTGTCCTCAACCCCGCGGTCCTCCTGTCTCAGCCTCCCAGGTACTAGGATTACAGGCGTGTGCCATCATGCCCGGCTCGTTTTCGGTTTTGTGCTGTGTGCTGCTAAACTGAGTTGCTATCCTCAATGATTTCCGTATTTCCAAAGACGTAGCAGATTTTTTTTTTCATACGGAGAACATCATTGTGTTATTTTTATGAAAGTATTACTTAGCTCTTCCCCCAAGGATGTGACAAATTACCCGGTTTCGGCATCACAACATCAGCGCTGATGGAGGGTGTCTAAACATTGAATTTGTTACATTATTTTGCTTTGAATGTGACTAGAAACACTGTAATTTCCAAGCCCTGCTAGCAGTGGGCGGTGGCGCGGGCAGCCTTCTTTCCTGAAGCCTGGCGCCCACCGTGGGATGTCCCACTGCGAGCTGACGGCTCGAGCCCAGCCCCGACGCTTCTCCCCGGTGTCCGCAGATGATGAAATTATCCTTTGTGCCCGGCACAGCTCGCCCTTTTTTCTTTCTCTCTCTCGCGGGTGGGGGAGAATTGAGCCCTTTCTACCTGAGCTCCGCCGCCACCCGCTTTCTTTTTTGTTTCTTTGTTTATTTGTTAGTATAAGGGATGGACATTCTACCTCCCAGCTACACCACCTCCAACCCTTTTTTTATTTTTGCGGTGCTGGGAATGGAACCCAGGGAATTCGACCTCCGAGCTACACCCCCAGTCCAATTTTTTTATCTTTTATTTTGAAACAGGGTCTCACTAAGTTGCAGAGGGCCTCGTTAAGTAGCTGAGGCTGACCGTGAACCACCATCCTCCTGTCTCAGCCTCCCAAGTGCTGGGATTGTAAGTGTGTGCCACCACGCCCAGTGTCAACTTTATTTATTTTTTTATTTTTTTATTTTTTTGGTGGTACTGGGGGTGGAACCCAGAGGCTTTCTACCTTCGGGCTACCCTCCCAGACCCATTTATATTTTATTTTGGAAACAGGGTCTCACTAAGTAGCCGAGGCTGGCTTCGAACCTGCGCGATCCTCCTGTCTCCGCCTCCCGAGCGCGGGGATGACAAGCGCGCGCCGCCACGCCCGGCTCGATTCTCTGTTTTGAAGAACAGGGTCTCACTAGGTTGATGAGGGTCTCAGCACTTGCTGAGGCTGTCCTTGAAGCCGCCATCTTCCCGCCTCAGCCTCCCGCGTGTTAACGGTTTAAATGGTACCGTGGGATCTTTTTCTTATTCAGCTAAAGTTTTTTGAATAGAAAAACTAAAACTAATAGGCAGCTTGGTGCAGCTCTAACAAGTCTTTATTACAACCTCAGTAGGAGATAGAGAAGGAAAAAGCAGCGTGCCGGCGCACACGCCGGAGAGCCCAAGAGTGGACCTCTGGCCCCTTTTCGGACCCGGCCGTTATTTGGTCCTGGCATCTTCTCATCAGCGCTGCCAGCGACGGGCCGGGACTCGTTCCTAGGCAGGTGGCGCCTCTTTGCCTCCGGCCGCGCGCTCACTCAGTGCAGGTGGAGAAGCCTCGGCCCGTTGTCCTGGGCAGCGTCGGTTACTCACCAGCGAGCGCGCCGGAGCGCACTTGGAGTTCACCTTCCTGCACCCAGGCCGGGCCACACAGGAGAGGGGGCACTGAGCGCCCCTCCGTATTGTTAGGGCTAGAGTCTCCGTCGGCTCTAGGCTCTAGATGAATCCAGAGCGAAGGGCAGAGGCGGAGGGGCCCTGCGCCGGACCAGCTCTGCCCTCCCCGCCCGGGCCTGGCTACTTTTTCCATTTGGGAAATGAATACCAAAGCAGTTTTCCAACACCGCCGCCCAAGTCCTGGGCTTTACAGGTGGGCACCGCCGGGCCGCTTCCTCTTCCTTTCTGAAGAGTGAAACTCCTGCCCATGGCTTGAAAGCACACATCTCGGTGCTGAGTCCCGACATGGCCATCGGTCCCCCTCCGCCGGGGCCACCTGGCGGGCGTGTTGTGCCGTCACACGGCAGTGGGGCCGGGGGCTTTTCCTCCGAGCACCTGTTCCTTGGGGGGCAATGAGGAAGGAGTGTAGGCTGATTGAATGGGTTTTGTTTTATTTTATTTTTGCGGTACTGGGGATGGAACCCAGGGGCATTCGACCTCCGAGCTACACCCCCAGCCCTAGTTTTTATTCTTTATTTTGAAACCGGGTCTCACTGAGTCGCCGAGGGCCTCGCTAAGTAGCTGAGGCTGGCCGTGAGCCGCGATCCTCCGGTCTCAGCCTCCCGAGTGCCGGGATGACGAGCGTGCCCACCACGCGCAGCTGAATGGGTTTTATTTTCAAGGAAAACTTAGGGCTTTAGGAGTCCCTTTGGCTTGGCCAAGACGCAGCCCCTGGAGTGGCGAGTCTGAGGACATTGGAAGAGCTGCGGTGACTTGGAATCTGTGGCCGGGTTGGTAAAAGATCCGGCGTCATTTGGAACAGGTCGCCCTGTGGCTTGTGGGTCACGTGCTAAAGTAGAAGACAGAAGCGCTCTGCCCCCCGCGTACCTCTTCTGGTGAGACGGAGGAGATAGCACAGAGATCCATTCTGTGGCGTGAAGTCCGAGGATTTTAAAGACAAGGAAAAACTGAGCCATGTGGGTCTGACTCAGACTGAGGGTTCTCTTGGAAACAAAGCTAAAGAAAGAACAGTTAGAACCCCGAGATAAGCCGGGCACACTGGCACATACATGCCTTTGATCGCAGAGCCCGGGAGGCTGAGCGAGGAGGATCACAGGTTTGAGGCCAGCCTCAGCGACTTAGTGAGGCCTTCGGTGACCTAGCGAAACCCTGCTGCTCCTGCCCTTTTGGTTTTTCCTCATTTTTTTTGTTAAGAGACACAGACAGAAACGTACCTCGGAAAGCAGGAGGTGCGCCTTCGAGGAGCATGCAGGCGCCTAGAAGCGAGCGAGCGGAGCGTCTATGGAGGTGCAGAGCTCTTATTTTAGGGGAATTTACCAGGCAGAGGATCGAATCCAGGGACGCTCTGCCACAGAGCTACACCCACGCCTGCTTATTTTAGACTTATTTTGAGGCGGGGTCTCTGTGACCTCAAACTTAAGATCCTTTCGCATCAGCCCCCGTAGTAACCTGTTTAATTCTCATTCCTTAAGAAAATATAGCGGGATGAGGTGGCCCCCACCAGGAATCCCTGTACTTGGGAGGCCGAGACCGGAGGATCGCAGTGTGAGACAGCCTCAGCTACTTAGCGAGGCCTCTGCAGCTCAGTGAGACCCTGCTTCAAAAATAAAGACTAGCCGGGCGCGGCGGGCACGCTTGTCATCCCAGCATTCGGGAGGCCGAGACCGGAGGATCGCGGTTCGCCGACAGCCTCAGCTACTTAGTGAGGCCCTCTGCAACTCAGTGAGACCCGGTTTCAAAAGAAAGAATAAAGCCGGGCGCGGTGGGCACGCTTGTAATCCCCGCGCTGGGGAGGCGGAGACGGGAGGATCGCGCAGGTTCGAAGCCAGCCTCGCGCGCTGGCTTAGGAGACCCTGTTTCCAAATAAAAATGTAAAAATAGGTCTGGGAGTGTAGCCCGGAGGTAGAAGGGCTTCCAGGAACCCCAGTGCCACCAAAATAAATAAATAAAGAAAGAAAGAAAGAATAAAAAATAGGGCTGGGGGTATAGCTCAGAGGTAGAATGCCCCTGGGCTCCATCCCCAGTACTGAGAGACAGACAGACAGACAGACAGAGAGACAGAGACAGAGACAAGGGGCTGGGGCGCAGGTCAGAGGAGGGAGGGAGGGAACTTTTGCTGGCGGTGGCGTGCCTGCGCCGTGAGGCGTTGGCGCCGTCCATCCGTCTCCCGCCCTCACTCGTGACCGTCCGCCATCACGGCAGAGGCCAGGGCGGCGTAGAGCGCCCGGACCGCCATCTCTGCCTTCCAGGGACCCGCCGTCCCTCTCCTCCTCACGCCGGCTTCGCTGTGTTGACAGTTCCCCGCTCTGCCTCTGAACAACATGGGACGGCGCTGCTCGAGACAGACTTGACCGCCAGGGCCCGCCTGCGCCCATCGCAGGCGACAGCTCTGTCCCGGGCCGCCGCCCTGCTCGGGTGCAATCGGGACAAGAAGGAGGAGGTCATCAAAATGAGCGGAATGTGAACTAATATTGCGGAACAGAGAGAGCAGTGTCCGCTCCCCCCGCGCCCCGAATCGCCCCTTCCTCGCTCTCCCTCCCTCGTGACCTCGGCTCTTACATAAGTTCCCCAGCAGAATAGGATATTGTCTCGCGGTCACCGACAGCTGCAGAAATTGTCGCTCGAGTTCAAGTGATGTTTCTGAAACGCCAGGAACCCTTTCCCTTCTCTTGCGGGTCCAGTTTCGCTTAAGCGATGCTTCCCCCGGGTCCAGGGCTCGGGCTCTGGGCCCCTGCTTCATGAAAAGCTAATGCGGTTTCTTCGCTCCAGCGCGGTGACCGGCGTGTGGCCGGGCAGGGGGTCCTCTCCACGCCCGAGACATCGCCCTTTTCTTTTCTTTTTTTTTTTTTTTTTTTGGTTTTAGAAAGTGAAATTTACTTAGCTATGTCATTTCAGCATACTCCAATTCCCGCTCACAGCAAAAATACACTCCCCAACCCACAACATTCACAGTGCTTCCCCTCTAGAGGCCAGGCTGTGATAGCACGCTGGGGGCTTTGGAAGAACTTTCCCATCTGTGAGTTCTAAATTCCATATTTTTCAATCAGCTCTTTAGCTTTAGAAATATAGGCACTCATGGCATCTTCCTTGGACAGCCCTTTTTGGAGGTTCCAGGCTTCCCACTTGGCCCTGCCTTTTACATCCAACATTGCTGGACACGCGATATCAATGTCTCCAGTGATGGCTTGCTTGTAGAGGCCGTAGAGTACCTTCAGCTCTTCACCCTCTGGTCTTGCTTTCAGCTTCCCCACGTCTTTTGTGGCCTGGTCAAAATCATCCTAAAGCCTGCAGGGACATGGTGAAGACGGCGGGGATGCTGCTGCTTGCTCTCCTGGCGGCGGGTACTTACTTGATCAGGTGCTGGGATGCTACTTCGACATCGCCCTTTTCTTCTGGCTCAGTCATGAGTTTTTGTTCTGAAACCCAACTGGAGGAAGTGTTTTAATAGTTAAATCAAAATCTTTGCCATGGCATGTCAGTCTCTTTGGGGGTTTGCATTTCATTTTTGTATGATAGTATGACTTAGAACAGCAGTAGCTTTTAGGTTCTACGTAGCTGCTCCCTATTGAGGACAGAGTAGAATAAGAAGTCAAAAGCCGGCGGGCGTGGGGCGCGCTCGTCATCCCCGCGCTCGGGAGGCTGAGGCAGGAGGATCGCGATTGCGGACGGCCTCAGCTGCCTGGGCCCTTTGCAACTCAGACCGTGTTTTAAAATAAAAGAATGAGGGTGTATTCATTTCAAGTCAACCCCCCTCATGCCATTTTGGCATGGGGCTGTATCTCTCTTTTCTGTATTTCTATCTTTCTAATAAACTTCTTTAAATCTTCAAAAATAAAATAAAATAACGTAAAAGAATGAAAACTAGGGCTGGGCTTGTAGCTGGGAGGTCGAATGCCCTGGGCTCCATCCCCAGCACCAAAAACGGAAGTGGCTGCTCTGAATGCAGGAAATAAATTTCGCAAGAGCAGCATAATCTGAAACTTTAAAAGTTGAAAATGTTTTTCATCTAAACCAAGAGAAAATCACGGAGAACTTCTTCAAAAGAGAACACGCTGTGTGTCGGCCCCGGCTTCGTCAGAGCGGCCAGCGCCGGCTGGGGCCAGAGGCAGAAAAGCGACTTCGTTTTTCTCTCGTTTTTCTCTCGCTTCTGTTTGTCCTGGAAGCCGTCGCACCTGGAGCTTCTGTTTCCTCCCAAAGTGTAATCGCTACGCTCGAACCTGTGTGCAGAACAGCAGAGGTCGGAGTGATGGGACAGCCATCGCATGTCCTGGACTTGGAGGCGGAAATAAAATGTCCATAGATGTTGAGAGAGAGAGAGGGAGGGAGGGAGGGAGGGAGGGAGGCGGTGTGTGTGTGCGCGCATTCTAGGTCTGAGCTACACCCAGCAGTATTTTATTTACTTGTTTTGTTTTGTTTAGTTCTGGGATGGGACCCCGGGGCATCGACCTCTGAGCTCCATCCCCAGCCTTATATTCTATTTTTTATTTTGAAACAGGGCCTCACTGAGTTGCAAAGGGCCTAAGTAGCTGAGGCTGGCCTCGAACCGCCATCCTCCCGTCTCGGCCTCCCGGATGCTGGGGTTACAGACTTGCACCACCGCGCCCGGCTGTATTTTGTATTTGGAAGCAGGTTCTCGTTAAGTCGCTGAGGCTGGCTTCAAACCTGCGACCTTCCTATCTCAGCCTCCCAAGTACCGAGCCTGTTTTTTTGTTTGGTTTTGGTTTGGGTTTTTGCGGCCCTGGCGATGGAACCCAGGGGCATTCTATCTCCCAGCTACACCTCCAGCCCTGTTTTTTATTCTTTATTTCGAAACAGGGCCTTACTAAGCAGCTGAGGCTGGCTTTGAACCTGCGCAATCCCACTGCCTCAGCCTCCCAAATGCTGGGATTGCAAGTGTGCGCCACCACGCCCGGCTTGTTTCTTTTCTGTTTTTTGTTTGGTGGTGGTACTGGGACTTGAACACAGGGACATTCTGCCTCTGAGCTACCACCGCGGCCCACCCCCCGTTTTAATTTTTATACAGGGTCTCACTAAATTGTTGAGGGTGACCTTGAACTGGCGATCCTCCTGTTTTAGCCTCTCGAGCACTGGAACCATAGGCTCCTGCCGCCACACTCGGCGTCCTAGTCTTAATCGCTATCGACGTGTGTTCGCATCGTGCTGGCTGGCTTGCTCATGGTGTGGCGTGGGAAGGTTCATCTCTGAACCCGTTTCCTATCTTACAAGATGAGACTCTGAGCCGGGCGTGGTGGCGCAGGCTTGTGATCCCAGGCCTTGGGAGGCTGAGACAGGAGGATCGCGGGTTCGAGACCAGCCTCAGCCACTGAGTGACGCCCCCTGCAATTCAGTGAGACCCTGTGCAGCTCAGAGGTATACCCCTGGGTTCAATTCCCAATACCAAAATAAATAAAGAGCATTCTAGAATATTATTACGTTTCTAGAATGCAATGATAGATGCATAGAACCGCATGTAACTTTGCAAGAAGGTGCTCACGCCCCGGGCTGCCGCGAGGTCCCCCGGCCCGTGGCGCGTTGAGCAGCGGCTGTTCGGGGCCGTCCTGCCCGGCCGCTCATCGTCCGCTTGTCCTGTTTGTGACCTCCTTGGGTTACTTCTGATTCTCACGTCCTTAAACTTTCCCTCACGCTCTGCTGTTCAAAGATGGCGTCTTTCCCGAACTGTCTAGGCGTCTAAGCCTAGAATTCAGTAAGAATTGCCATTGTCTGGTGGATAATGCACCGCTCCGATAGGATTGTGGTGGAGACCTTCACCCAGGGGCCCAGGGAGCAGATCTAGAGGAGACAGAGACCACTGCCGAGCCGAAGAGCGTCACCTCAGCGCGTCAGGCAGCGTGCAGATTGCGTGGCGAATATATCAGAACAGTCGCAGTTAAAAAATGTGGCCCCGGCCGGGCGTGGCGGGCACGCTTGTCATCCCAGCATCCGGGAGGCCGAGACCGGAGGATCGCGGTTCGCGGACAGCCTCGGCTACTGAGGCCCTCTGCAACTCAGTGAGACCCGGTTTCAAAATAAAGAATAAAAAATAGGGCTGGAGGTGTAGCTCGGAGGTCGAATGCCCCTGGGTTCCATCCCCAGTACTGCGAAAAAAAGAAAAGAAAAAGGTCTTTGTGGGTCGAGGATGCTGGCATAGGCCTGAGGGAAGAATTGGGACTTGAGTGTGAAGGATGGGTGGACATCGAAAAACGGGAGCAGAAGCTGAGCGTGGTGGTAACGCCAGTAACTTGGGAGGCTGAGACGGGAGGATCGCAGGTTCGAGGCCAGCCTCAATAACTTGGCAAAGACTCTCGGCAACCGAGCGAGACACTATTTCAAAACAAGAAGTAAAAAGGGATGAGGATGTAGCTCAGAGGTAGAACTGCCCTGGGTTTAATCCCCAATACCTGAAATATATAAAGGGCTGGGGGTGTGGCTCGCAAGTGGAACACGCCTGGGTTCGATCCCCAGCGCCACACGCAGGAAGGAGGGAGGGAAACTGGGCTGGGGCGCCTTCTCCAGGGCACCGAGGGAGCCGTGCTGCCCGGCCGACCTGCAGGACGGGACAGGGTCAGTGTGTCCACCTGCAGAGACGAGGCGGACTCAGCCCGGGCAGGTCATCACAGCCAAAGGCGGGTGAACATGACCCCAGTGGAATGCGTTTATGTTTCCCAGAGGGTTTGAGCCTCTCCGCTGCCCTTTTATCTTTTATTGTAGCTGAGGCAGTGCGGTGATAAGGTGGCAGGTTACCATGAGCCCAGCGCGGCCCTGCTGGACGTGCAGAAAGCCCAAGTCCGTTGTTTCTGCAGACCGGCGTCTGGCTTGGCTGCTGGACTCCGTCGGCGCCGCCGTGCTCGCCCGTGACTGCGGCAGGCGGCAGGTGTGAATGAAGGAGGCGAGGGAGACCGGTGGGTTGTCTTAATATGACCAGCAATAGCTAGCACCCGGCGAGGGGAGGTGAGACCTGGACTGGGCTGATTAGCACAGCTCCCAGCTAAAGGGCGCAGGCCGTCGTCCACTGTCGACCCACACGTGGCAGATAGATACGTCTGTTACTTCTGCACCATTGCTCCTTTATTAATTAAATTTGCTTCTTCTTGGATGATAGAAGAGGCTTTCTACCTCCGGGCTATACTCCCAGACCTATTTTATATTTTATATTTAATTAAACAGGGTGTCACTAAGTTGCTGAGAGCCTCACTAAGTAGCTGAGGCTGGCTTCCAACCTGTGCGATCCTCCTGTCTCCGCCTCCCAAGCGCGGGGATGACAAGCGTGCGCCACCACGCCCGGCTCGATTTGATATTTTTCATGAACGTTTATGAGTTGGAAATTTTTTGTTATGTCTTTAATAAAGAAAAGTCTTTATTATGTTCACATACGAATGTGATATTTTAGCTAGGTATTAAAGTCTAGGCGGGTATTGTTTTCTCTAACCGTTTTGAAAATACTACTCATCCAGGCCTGGGGCACACACCTATAATCCCAATACTTGGGAGGCTGAGACAGGAGGATCACAGGTTGGAGGACAGCCTCGGCAAGTAGTGAGACTCTCATCAACCTAGTGAGACCCTGTTTCAAAAATAAAAATAAAATTGGGCTGGGAGTGTAGCACTGGGTTCAATCCCCAAAGAGAGAGAGGGAGGGAGGGAGGGAGGGAGGGAGGAAGTCATTCCTCCAAGGAAGTTGGCTGTCTACCTAATTGCCTTCCTCTGTAAACTCCGCACTGTCACGTGACTATAATCCCAGGACTCGGGAGGCCGAAACGGGAGGATCCCAGTTTGAGGCCAGCTTCGGCAACTTGGTGAGACCGTCAGCAACTTAGTGAGACCCTGTTTCAAAATAAAGGAATCAAGCAGGGTTGGCGTGTAGCCCGGAGGTAGAATGCCCCTGGTTCCGTCCCCGGTACGAGGAAGAGGGAACATCTTTGTAGAAATTCGACTTTCTTCCCTAAGCATGGTGACCTTCTATTTCCCTGTAGCGTTCTGTGGCGTCCTGATGATATTTCAAAGTGGAGACATTTTGTTTTTAATTTGTACTATTTAGGATTCCATGAGTATTTATTTCTTTCATAAACGCAGGAGACTTTCCAGGCATTAACTCTTCAGATATTACTTATCTTTTATTCTCCGTAATTGCCGCTGCGCCAGCGCGCGTCAGATGTGTGTGAGAATTCTCATATTCTCTTCTGTTCCTCATTTTTCATAGATTCTATTTTTTATCTCTACATATTTCATTTTGAGTAACTTCCTCATCTACTTCCTGAATTCTCTTCAATTACACTTTTAGCTCATGGATTAAATTATAAAATTTCAACAGTCGAGCCAAGCATGGCCCTACACACCTGTAATCCCAGCTACCGGGGAGGCCGAGGCAAGAATTTGAGGCCGGCCCAGGAAACAGTGGATTCTGTGCGCGCCGCGGCGGGTCACTTTTTTTTTTTTTGACAGCTGCATTTTCCATTTCTCGAAGTTTCGTTGGATTCTTTTTCAGACACGCGGAGTCTTCATAACATCTTACCGTCTCCTGATTTCTCTGGCTGCTTTTACTTCCTATAATCTTTTAAATGTTCTTGTTTTATGATTGCCTTCAAACCGACCTTTTCTTCACAGTCTTGTGATTCTTTTTCTGCTGTGTCCGTCCTCGGGTTTGCTGCCCGGTGCACCATTATGATCTTTTCTGTGTGAGCATATTTTCAGTAGAGACTCTTTTTAACCTGGGAATCCCACGAAGGCCGGACCGTGGGAGTAGGCCCCGGCGAGGTTTTACGTTCCGAGCTGCCCGGCAGCCTGGACCCGCGCTCTGTTCCTTCCTTGGCTCGGACACTGCTGCGCCATCTGTGCGGGACGCACAGGCCCGAGGTTCTGCTTCATGGAGGACGCCCTTCCCGCACCCCACGCCACGCTCCACGGCCCGAGACCTGCACGCGCCTCCGGCCATTGCTCTGATCAGAGTTCTGCAGGCGTTTCCAGCTCACCAGAGCGGACAGAACCAACCCCGAGGTCAGATGGAAAGCCAGGGGCCGGGCACGCGCCTCTGACCCCAGGTCTTGGGAGGTGAGACGGGAGGATCGCAGGTTCAGAGCCAGCCTCGGCAACTCAGCGAGGCTCTCGGCAACCTAGGGAGACCTTATTTGTAAATAAGAAATAAAATCAGGCTCGGGGTGTAGCTAGGAGGTAGAAGGCCTCTGGGTTCAATCCCCAGTACCGCAAGAAATAAAATGAAATAAAATAAAATGGAAGAAAGGCCATGGTCTTTCATCTCGACCTAATTGAATAGCACATGGAACTCTTTACTGTTTTTGTCTTGATTTATCCACCTGCGGATGGAAGCCAGCGCCCTGCACGTTCCAGGTGGGTGCTTTTCCACTGAGCTATGGCCCAGCCCAACACTGGGGTTGGGGATGGAACCCAGGGGCATTCGACCTCCGAGCTACACTCCCTGCCCTATTTTTTATTCTTTATTTTGAAACCGGGTCTCACTGAGTTGCAGAGGGCCTCACTAAGTAGCAGAGGCTGTCAGCGAACCGCGATCCTCCGGTCTCAGCCTCCCGAGTGCTGGGATGACAAGCGTGCGCCACCGCGCCCGGCTCTAAACTGTCTTGATTAAACATCTGTGGTGACTCAGAGACTCAGGTGAGCAGGTGCGTGCCTGCTGCCAGACCCCGCGATTTCTTCAGGAATAGGATCATGGTATTTTAATTTCTTTCCCTAGGTGGTATGACAGAAGTAATCTTTTTGTATTCTGAAGGAATGTATTTTTCCCTTTATTTTTTGGGTTGTGTGTGTATGTGTTACTGGAGATGGAACCCAGGGGCACTTTACCTCTGAACTACACACCCAGCCCTATTTTATTGTTTATTTTGAAACGGTACCTCACTAAGTTTCTAAGGGTATTGCGACATTGCTGAGGCTGGCCTTGAACCTGCAATCCTCCTATGTCAGCCTCCCAAGTTCTAGGATTACGAGCATGTACCACCAGACTCAGTTCATTGTTTTTAAGAAGTCTGAGCCAGGCGTGGTGGCGCACACTTGTAATCCCAGTACTTGGGAGGCTGAGACGGGAGGATCGCAGGTTCAAGGCCGGCCTCAGCTACTTAGTGAGGCCTTTTGCAACTCAGTGAGACCCTGCGTCAAAATAAATAATGAAAAAATAGGGCTGGGGGTATAGCTTGGAGGCAGAGTATTTCTTGGTTCCATCCCCAGAATGTAAAAAAAAAAAAAAAGTCTGGAATTCTATATACTTATATTACGATATAATTAATTATATAATTGTGTGTTGTTACATAGTTGTTGTTATAATTATACACATAATTATGTTAATTCTGGCAGTAGAAAATGGCGGTCCTATGCACATTCACTTTTAGTCAGAATACCCAGGCTGTGTTTTTCACCTGTGTGTATACAAAGCTTTGCAAATATTATATTCTGGGGTGAAGTTACTTAAGATGGAAAGGACGGAGGGATAGGATCGCCAATGTCAAGCCTTTCATAATGAAGCCAGACGTGGCGCACAGCTGTAATCACAGTGTTTGGGAGGCTGAGACAGGAGACTCACGGGTTCGAGGCCAGCCTCAGCCACTTAGTGAGACCCTATTTCAAAATAAAATATAAAGTAGGGTTGTGAGTGTACCTCAGAGGTGCGGTGCTCCTGGGTTCAATACCCAGTACCAAAAGAGGAAGAAGGAGAAGAAATTCAAGTCTCAACCAGGCTTGGTGACACTTGCCCGTGATCCCAGTTCTTGGGAGACTGAGGCAGGAGGATCGAAGGTTCGAGATAGCTTCAGCAAACAGTAAGACTCTGATCGACCTAGTGAGACCCTGTCTCAAAATAAAGAATAAAAAATAGGGCCGGGGGTGTAACTCAAAGGTTCAATCCCCAGTTACTACAAAAAGAAAGAAAGAAAAAGAAATAAAAGAAATCCACCCGGCGCGGTGGCGCACGCTTGTCGTCCCAGCATTCGGGAGGCTGAGACCGGAGGATCAGGGTTTGCAGCCGGCCTCGGCTTAGCGAGGCCTCCGCGACTCAGTGACACAGTGGTTGCTCCACCCCGTGGGCCCTCTGTCTTCTCGTTCTGGGTCAGCGGCTCCGCACCCCACGGTACAGGGTAGAAAGCTGGGAGGCTGTTTAAAGGGAAAAAAAAAAAAAAATCAGGAAATTGCTGGAATATCTGGAGCATACTTCTTTGGTTAACTTATTTTGAAGTTTTCTCTGTTTCGCATTTTAGCTGCCCTTATACTGTATCAAAGACGCCTCTGTGCTGGCAAGCCCCGGCCCCGCCGGCTCCAACACAAACTCCGGGCGCTGTGTCTGGACAGGAATTTTTTCAGTGCATTCTTAGTTGCAAGCTTGAAATGTATTCTAGAGGCAACAGTCTGCGGAGAATTCTCAACAGTGCCACTTACCATGCGACACTGCTGGGGACAGAGGGCCTTTCATCTCTGCTGGAGCTCCTCCTGCTTCATCCCTGCTGGAGCTCCTCCTTTCTTTTACTTCTTTTTATTTTTTCTGGTACTGAGGCTGGAACCCCAGGGGCATTCTACCTCCATGCTGCACCCGGAGCCCTATTTTTTATTCTTTATTTGAAACAGGGTCTCACTAAGTTGCAGTGGGCCTCACTAAGTAGCTGAGGCTGGCCTTGAACCCATGACCCTCTCGTCTCGGCCTCCCAGGTACCAGGATTACAAGTGTGTGCCACCATGCCTGCCCTTTAACTGACTTTTGTTTACTGATCCTCAAAGGCAAGCCATACTTCTCCAATCTTTTGTCCTTTCTGACCTTCAGCATTCAAATTTCTTTTACTTTTAGCAAACTAAAATATTCCTTATGGTATTGGTTGTTTTTTTTTTTTTTTTTTTTTTTTTTTTTTTTTTTTCGGTACTGGGGGTGGAACCCAGGGACATTCGACCTCCGAGCTACACCCCCTGCCCTATTTTTTATTCTTTATTTTGAAACCGGGTCTCGCTGAGTTGCAGAGGGCCTCACTAAGTAGCTGAGGCTGTCTGCGAACCGCGATCCTCCTGTCTCAGCCTCCCGAATGCTGGATTACAAGTGTGCGCCACCACGCCCGGCTTATGGTATTGGGGATTGAATCCCAGATCATTCATCTCCAAGCTAAACCCCCAGCCCTTTTTATTATTTTATTTTAGCTTTTGAAGTGATCTAAGTTGCTCAGTGTCTTATTAAGTTGCTGAGGCTGGTCTCGAACCTGTGATCCTCCTGCCTCAGCCTCCTGAGTACTGGGATTACAGACCTGAACATGGTGCACGCCTGTAATTCTAGTGAGTGAGGAGTCTGAGGCAGGAGGATGGTGAGTTCGAGTCCAGCCAGGCAATTTAGTGAGATCCTATCTCAAAATAAAAATAAAAAAGGATGGGTTGTAGCTCAGTGGTAGCGTATCCCTGGGTTCAGTCCCCAGTACTGAAATAAATAAATAAATTATGCAATCGTGAGTTTGGATTCTTTTCAGCAAACATATTTTTGAAATCCAGAGAAAAAAAGAATTAAAGGGGGAGAAAGGCAGCCAGATACTGCAGGTTGTTAAATTAATAAACTTAATTTTGCTGAGTGTGGTGGTGCAAACCTATCATCCCAGTACTTGGGAGGCCGAGACAGGATAATCATAGTTTTAAGGACAGCCTCTGGAATGTATCAAATCAAAAAATAAGCCGGGCCTGGTGGCGTAATCTCAGTACTTGGGAGGCTGAGACAGGAAGGTTGCAGGCTCGCGGCCAGCCTCGGCAACTTAATAAGACACTGAGCAACTTGCCCTCTGCAACCCAGTGAGACCCTGTTTCAAAATAAAAAACAAGCCGGGCGTGGTGGCGCACGCTTGTAATCCCTGTGCTTGGGAGGCGGAGACAGGAGGATCGCGCAGGTTTGAAGCCAGCTGCGCTGGCTTAAGAGACCCTGTTTCCAAATAAAATATAAAATAGGTCTGGGAGAGCCAGGCGTGCTTGGGAGGCTGAGACAGCAGGATCGCGCAGGTTCGAAGCCAGCCTCAGCAACTTAGTGGACCCTGTTTCCAAAACAAAATATAAATGGGTCTGGGAGTATAGCCCAGAGGTAGAAAGCCTCTGGGTTCCACCCCCAGTGCCACCAAAAAAAAAAAGTCTGGGAGTGTAGCCGGGAGGTAGAGGCCCCTGGTTTCCACCCCCAGGACCACCAAAAAATAAAATAAAAAATAAAGCCGGGCGTGGTGGGCACGCTTGTAATCCCCGCGCTGGGGAGGCGGAGACGGGAGGATCGCGCAGGTTCGAAGCCAGCCTCGCGCGCTGGCATAGGAGACCCTGTTTCCAAATAAAAATGTAAAAATAGGTCTGGGAGTGTAGCCCGGAGGTAGAAGGGCTTCCAGGAACCCCAGTACCACCAAAAAATAAAAATAAAAATAGGACGCGGGGTGTAGCTCGGAGTCAGATGCCCTGGGTTCATCTCCAGCAGCACACACACAGTTTAATTTGCCTGTCGTGTTGGTTCTGTCCCGTGTTGGCTCAGCGAGCCGGACTCTCCTGGTGCCGCCTCGGCGGCTGGTGGTCAGGCCCGTGTGCCGG
Organism: Muscardinus avellanarius; assembly: GCF_963383645.1. Taxonomy (NCBI): domain Eukaryota; kingdom Metazoa; phylum Chordata; class Mammalia; order Rodentia; family Gliridae; genus Muscardinus; species Muscardinus avellanarius. Next base: position 6,802,882 of record NC_137799.1, read on the forward strand.
GCACCTGGAGCCTCTGCGGGCATGGGGCCAGATGCCGGCGTCCTAGGAAGCTGTTCCCATCGCCGTGGGTGCTTTTGGCGTCAGGGAGCTTATCATTTAAGCAACATATACAATTTCGAGAGGGCTGAGACCTTGTTGAAAAAAATGACCAAACCCCATTTTTACATCCTCATTGAGGATATCAGTGGAGCCAGTCCGTATTTGCTGTCTTTTTCTTTTAATTTCTAATGGTGCGTTGTAGTCAGACATCTTAGTGGAGTAAAAGACGGTAGAGGCGCACACCACTGAGCCTCCCTACCAGTTCTAACTGTGCCCTTCAGTGAATGTGAGTGTACGGCTTGTCGTTAGGGGATTCCCTCTCCCCACCCCTCGGTTTGTTTCTTTTCTTTCTTTTTTTTTTTTTTTTCTTTTGCTACTGGGGCTTGAGCCCAGAGGCATTCTACCTCTGAGCTATACCTCCAGTCCTATTTTATTTTTATTTTAAACAGTACCTTGCTAGTTGCTGAGTCTCACTACTCGCCCAGGCTCTCCTCCTGTTGGGAAATGTGGGGATAAAGAAAACACAGTTGGTAGCCGGGTGTGGTGGGCACGCTTGTCGTCCCAGCACTCCGGAGGCTGAGACTGGAGGATCGCGGTTCGAGGACAGCCTCAGCTACTTAGTGAGGCCCTCTGCAACTCAGGGAGACCCTGTTTCAAAATACAGAATAAAAGCTAGGGCAGGGGGTGTAGCTCAGAGGTAGAAAGCCCCTGGGTTCCATCTCCAGACCTGCAAAAAAAAGAAAACACAGTTCGACAGACCAGAACAAGCTTTACTTACTTGGGGTAAAGCCTGGCCGGGGTGGGGGGGCTGACCCAGAAAGAGAGTCCACAGAAGTCAGGCGCCCGCGCCCTGACAGGCTGGAAGCCTTTTATGGGGCGTTAGGAGGGAGAGAGCGGAGTAGTCCTGTGTTTCTTGGATTGGTGGGCCTGACAGCAGCCAGAGCAGGTCAGTCTATGGGGCTGAGGGTATGTTTTCTCTGTGACGGATTGGGAGAATATGGTTTGGGGAAGCCGTTCCCCGGGAACCCCTGCCAGGGCCCCGGACATACTTACCCCCAACCCATAACAAAACCCCAAACGACCCCAAACAGAAGAAAAACTGTGGATTCTTGTCCTAAGCTAAGAGTAAATACGCATAGCTTGGACAGTTGCTGAAGATTTAAAGTTTATTAGAAAGATAGAAATACAGAAAATAGAAATACAGCCCCATGCCAAGATGGCATGGGGGGTGACTTGAATGAGTACACCAAAGGGCTTACACGTTTTATACCCTTGACCTCCGTGACTCTGACTTAGTGAACGTCCCTGTAAGGGACCTCCCCCAGTAAGGTGTGGCGAGGTGTCTCCTTTCACGAAGGTCGACCCCTCCTACCATCTTAGCTGGCTTATCGTGTAGATCTGTCTTTAGATAGAGAAAGGCCTAGTTCTCCTCTCCTAGTGACGGGTTCATTACTTTGAGCTAGGTCAATTTACATTGGAATAGCTGCCTGTTTTAGGCAGAAATCAAGTCCTTTCTTTGCCCATGTCTGCCGCCATCTTGACACAACTATTTTGAAATATATCAGTTATTTTCTTTTGAAATATATTAATAATCAGAGCTTTCCCCAATCTTCCTAGGCCGTTCCAATACTGGTACATTTTCCTTTACTTTCCTGCTGTTTCCTGGAATCCCTTGTCCTCTGTCTCCTCGGGCCAGGCCTCACAGCCCAACCCCACAGTCCCCACACCTCCAACCTGCGGATCTGCCTGCCTCCACCTCCCCCGACTGGACTCACAGGCTGCAACACCCGCCCGGCTCGCATTTGCTCATTTTGTTAGACCAGACGCTGCGCGGTGTGGTGGTGCACGCCTGTCCTTCCAGTGCTGGGGAGGCTGAGACTGGAGGGTCGCAGACTCACTACTGTTAAGTTGGGTCCTGCACTCATGTGACTTTGTGTCACATGACCTCTGCAGGGCAAGGGAGGGGCTGAAACCCCCCCCCCCTGCGAGAATTGGGCGTTCCCGCGAGTAAACCCTCATCTCGCGAGATGCATACCTTGAAAAGGAGAGCCCACGTCCTCTAGCTTCGGACAGGTGCGCGGGCCCCACGGTGCCTCGCCCTGATCCCCGGGAGAGCCGTGCCATTAAAACTTTACATGCCACGTGTACCGGACCTCTCTCGTGTTTTTCACACTCCGCCGTACGCACATTATTTTTATTTTACTCGCATTTAATTTTTTATTTTACTTATCAACTACCAGCATCCACAGCTTAACGAGGTCCTCTGCCATCTAGTGAGACCCTGTTTCAAAATAAAGACTAAAAAAATAGGACTGGGGTGTAGCTCAGAGCTAGAATTTCCTTGGTTCCCTCCCCAGTACCGCAAAAAAAAAAAAAAAAAAAAAAAAAGATAAAATAGGGCTGGGGATGTAGCTCAGAGGTGGAATGCCCCTGGATTTAATCCCCTGTACCAAGGGGGGAAAAAATAAAGAGAAGCCCTAAAGCAGAGGCAGTCGTGGAAACCGGCTCGTGTAGGCCTGTGCATCCTCAGGACGCAGACCTACAAAAGTGAGTAGGTGTCTCAGGGCAAGTGTATTCCCGGCTAATCTCCATTGAGACTTGGTCAGCATTTATTTTCTCCTAATATTTGGAGCTAAGGAAAGAGTCCTATTGAGTTAAACAGGAAACAGCAACCCATTTGGGCCATGCTAATGGCCTAAAATTAGCTCGCTAAACAGATTACAGAATTTTTGTCTGAGAACTCGGGCTGAGCGTGCGGGCTGCGGTTAGTGGCTGTTCAGAAGCTGCAGCTGTGGCCCCTGAGGGTTCAGCTTGCCTTCCAAGAGGACACTGAGGAGGACAGGTTAAGAGCAGCCAAGGATTAAGTCCCACTTGCCTGGGTGAGCGGCTCAGCCTTAAGGCTGTTTGGAGGCCCTGGAGGGAGATTCCTGAGGGCGTGGCAAAGAAATTCTAAAGATCAAATTCATTCTGAGACAGCTGGACAGATCTGATTCTTCCCTGTAGAAATCGGTGACCTACAGCCTCAGGCAACTGTGGTTCTTCTGGGCTTCTTAGAATATTATCTCTAGATTCTGAGACTAATGAAGTTTTTTTTGGTTTTGTTTTTTACTTATTATTTTGGTACTGGGGGTTGAACCCAGAGCCATTCTCTGCCTCCAAGCTACATCCCCAACCCAATTCTATTTCATATTTGGAAACAGGGTCTCACTAGGTTGCTGAAAGCCTCGCAGAGTTGCCAAGGCTGGCTTTGAACCTGTGATCCTCCTGTCTCATCCTCCCAGGCACTGGGATTACAGGCGTGCGCCACCGTGCCTGGCTCCGATTCAGTTTTTAAAACACAAAACAAGCCAGCCCTCTGTGTGTCTTTCTGGCCTATCGTAATGTTGTTATAAAATGCGGGGCTTTTGTTTTGAGAATGGGAAATCTAAAGGAATAGCATATGGTCTGGTTTAGAATGGAAACAACCGTGCCTCTGAGATAATTGTTGCTATTTTTAGACCAACTTGCAAAGAGATGAGAAACTGGAGCTCAGTCTTCATTTAGGAGATACGGGTACACTCTGTGAAATAGTCACCACACCATTACTCCAGATAAAGTTATGAAAATATATATACACATTTATTTTTGTACAGGGAATTGAAACCAGAGACATTCTACTTCCGAGCTACACCACCAGCCCAATTTTGTGTGTGTGTGTATGTGTTTGGGGATAGAACCCAGAGCATTTGACCTCTGAGCTACGCCCCCTGCCCTATTTTTTATTCTTTATTTTGAAACGGGGTCTCACTGAGTTGCAGAGGGCCTCACTACGTAGCCGAGGCTGTCCGCGAACCGCGATCCTCGTGTCTCGGCCTCCCGAGTGCTGGGATTACAAGCGTGCGCCACCACGCCCGGCTTTATTTCTTATTGGGAAACAGGGTTTCACTAATTTGTGGAGGGCCACACTAAGTTACCAAGGCTGGCTTCAAACCTGTGATCCTCCTGTCTCAGCGTCCCAAGTACTGGGATTACAAGTGTGTACCACCCTGCCCGGCTAGAAAACGCTTTTAAAGATGTGTTTAAGCTGGGCGAGGTCGCACAGTGTTGTAGTTTCCAGTGGGTGGGAGGCTACACAGGAGTGTGGCAAGTTCAAGGCCAGCCTCAGCACCTTAGCCAGACCCTGTTTTAAAGTTCAAAAGTATATAAATAACAGGGGCTGAGGGTGGAGCTTAGTGGTAGAGCACCCCTGGTTCAATCTCCTGTGACATACACATACAGAAGATGTTTTGAAAACATAGTTTTGTGCTGAGCACCTGTAATTTCAGTACTTGGGAGACTGAGACAGGATAATCGCAGGTCTGAGGCCAGCCTCAGCAACTCGTGAGACCCTCTTTCAAAGCAAAAAAAATAGCCGGGGTGGTGGCAGTTTGTGGACAGCCTCACCTACTTAGTGAGACCTTTGCAACTCAGTGAGGCCCTGTTTCAAAATAAAGAATAAAAAAAAAGGCTGGGATGTAGCTCAGAGATAAAATGCCCCTGGGTTCCATCCCCAGTACCAATTAATTAATTAATTAATTAATTAAATGGGCTGAGGGGATAGCTCAGAAGAAGACTGCCCCTGGGTTCAATCCCCAGTATCAAAAAAAATTTTTTTAAATAACAAGCAACTGACTCAACACTCGTTTTAGAAAAGATTTTTAAATTTCATTGTAAAATAATCCAAAGGGCTTACTAAACAAGAATAGACATTGTACTTAGTAAAGCTTGGTTCAAACAATGCCACATTCCCAGGCCTGTGAGGCAGAAGTGGGCCTTAATTTGAAGCAGCTGGGTGCCGGGGCGGAGGCGAGGCAGCCCCGGGCCGCTGTCCTCGAGCCGGGGAGCCCGGGCACGCAGGCCGGCTTAGACAGTCCCGTGTCCGGGCTTCTGCTTCCGTGCACAGGCCCCGAGAGACTCTTCTGGAGCGTGGAGGGTGGAGCCGTTCCCTGAGCAGGGCGCGGGTTTATTTCTTGCGTTGCATTTTCCGGCTGGATGTTGGCGTGGTTAGTCCTTCTCCAGGCGCTCCCGCACCTCACGTCCAGAGCGCCCGGGTGGCGCCCGGGTTGCTGCGTGCCAGCGGGTAAAGGGCACCGTCAAACTATGCAGGGTAGCTGGGCGTGGTGGCGCACGCTTGTCATCCCAGCATTCGGGAGGCTGAGACATGGAGGATCGCGGTTCGCGGACAGCCTCAGCTACTTAGTGAGGCCCTCTGCAACTCATTGAGACCCGGTTTCAAAATAAAGAATAAAAAATAGGGCAGGGGGTGTAGGTCGGAGGTCAAATGCCCCTGGGTTCCATCCCCAGGCCCGCAAAAAAAAAAAAAAAAAAAAAACAACTATGCAGGGTAGTGAACTCCAAGACAGGTAGCAGAGCTGAGCCATCGCGGCGTCTGGGGAGCCAGGAGGACGACCAGCCCAGGGGTGCCGGACGGCCTGCAGCCAGCTCTCAGGAGCAGGAACTGATACTGAGTCCATGGTATTTGGAAACAGGGTCTCACTAAGTTGCTGAGAGCCTCAGTAAGTAGCTGAGGCTGGCTCTGAACCTGTGCGATCCTCCTGTCTCAGCCTCCCAAGCGCGGGGATTACAAATGTTCGTCACCACACCTGGCTGTCAGGGAGTTTTTTTTATTTTGTTTTTGTTTTTTTGTGGTACTGGGTTCCTGGAAGCCCTTCTACCTCTGGGCTACATTCCCAGACCTATTTTATATTTTTGAAACAGAGTCTCTTATGCCAGCATGGCTGGCTTCGAACCTGCGCGATCCTCCTGTCTCCGCCTCCCAAGCGCAGGGATGACAAGCGTGCGCCACCATGCCCGGCTGTCAGGGAGCTTTTATCTGGTGTGTGTGTGTGTGTGTGTGTGTGTGTGTGTGTGTGTGTACATGCATGTTAAGTGATGACAGTCTGATCTCTGTTTCAGAACCTAAGCTATTTATATGTGGTGGCCCACGCTTGTCATCCCAGTACTCAGGAGGCCGAGACAGGAGGATCGCAGGTTCATCGCCGGCCTCAGTAACATAGTGAGACCCTTTTTAAAAATAAGAAATCGCCTGCCGTGGTGGCGCACGCTTGTAATCCCAGCATTCGGGAGGCTGAGATGGGAGAATCACGGTTCGTGGACAGCCTCAGCTACTTAGTGTGGCCCTCTGCCACTCAGTGAGACCTTGTTTCAAAGTAAAGAATAAAAATTAGGGCAGGGGGTGTAGCTCGGAGGTCGAATGCCTGTGGGTTCCATCCCTAGACCCACACTCCAAAAAAAAGAAATAAAATAGGGGGTAGTTCCAAGGTAAAGTGCCCCTGGATTCAATCCCCAGTACCAGGAATAAAGAAAAAATAAAAGTGGGTCATTTCTCCAAAAGAAATATGGTGATTGGTTCTTTTTTTCTTTTCTTTTTCTGGTACTGGGGATTGCACCCAGAGGCATCCTGTCTCTCAACTACACTCCCAACGCTTTTTATTTTGAAGCAGTATCTCGCTGAGTTGCTGAGTCTCACCAAATCACTGGGGCCGACCCCAAACCTCCGGCCCTCCTGTCCGGCCTCGCGTTCCTGGGGTGACCGCGTGAGCCCTCTGCCCTGCGGGTTTACTTACTAATCACACTGTCCTCTACAGAAGAGAGGAAGAAACCCCCGTGGGCTTTTGTGAGACTTTCTGAGGAAGGCGTGTGAATGAAACAGAGACTCTTTTAGACATTTGAGGTCTGTGTGGGAATTCCCTTTATAAAACAAACATTCATAACCACACAGTGAATATGGCAGCCGAAGGGCACTGGGAGGGCGCAGGGCTTTGGTCGGAGGCCTGGAGGGAGCAGATGGGATGCAGGCAGGTGGGCAGCCATCGCCTCGACCAGGGGGGCTGCGAGTCCTGGAAGGGGGGACTTCTGGGGGCGGCTGGAGGTTGGCATTCGGGGGCCTCAGCCACGGCAAGCCGCAGAAGCCGCAGCATATGGTCAGGAAGGGAGTTAACTGGCCACCAGCAAAGAGGAAGAGCGGGGCTGGGAAATAAGCCAGGCTAAAGGGAAGAGGTAGAGAAACTGCAAGGCCTCGGGTAACAGGGGAGCCGGCCACCATGGGGAGCTCTGCTGAGGGGGGTGGGAGGGGCCAGGAGGTGGCGGAGCCCTCAGGACGGGCAGGAAGCCACAGGAGGCTGAGGTGGGAGAGAGTGCTCTAGAAGGCTCGGGTCGGCCACCGGGCCAGCATTTCTTCTTCGTGTTCAGGACTCAACCTCCTTTCTCCGCACGTTCCTGGGCTGGGGATGTAGCTGTGTGGAGCGCTCGCCCCGCGTGCACAAGACCCTGATTCAATCCCCAGTGCTGCAGAGGGGGAGGGGCGGGCTTTCTTTTTGAAGGTATTAGTTTTCTATATTTGTTAGTTCAGGAAAACAAAAGCAGGCCAACCTTCCTGCCCGCCCCTGCCTGCTGGAGCACAGCCCTCCCTGCTGGGTGTTTGGCAGTGAATTCGGGCGTCACCTGGGGCTGGCCTGTCTTCAGCTGGGGGGTGGATTTCACACTGTGGGCCTCAGGCCTCGTTAGCATCAATCCACGGTGCTCAGCAAGTCGCCGTTAAGCGCTGTGTAAATAGTAGAGGAATCTCTCCTTGAAGATGACTTAGAGTATATTGGCATTTGTGTTAGAGCTTTGAAATAGGTTCTGGGCCAAGCGTGGTGGTACACACCCCTAGCCCTAGTACTTGGGAGGAGGCTGAGACAGGAGGATTACATGTTCGAGGACATTCTTCAGCAGCGTGGCAAGATACTGTTTTATTAAAATAGGGCAGGGGAGCCGGGCTCAGAATGCTGAGATGGGAGGATCATGGTTCACAGGCAGCTTCAGCTACTGAGCGAGGCTCTTCAATACTCAGTGAGACCCTATTTCAAAAATAAAAAGACTAAAAAATAGGGCAGGGGGTGTAGCTCGGAGGTAGAAAGCCCCTGGCTTCCATCCCCAGTACTGCAATAAAATAAAATAAAAATGCCCAGGGCTGGTTGGAGCTGAGGGGTAGAGCACCCAGGGGTGTGGCAAACAAGAGTACCTCGTCCCTACCTAAAGTAAATTAGCATGCTGGACATTTATTTTTTTAAAGGGCACCTGCTGAGTATGGCACGTACGAGGTGAGCTCGGCCCAGCGTGTGCCCCCGGGCTCTGCCCATCACGGGTAAATGCCAGCGCGTCCTCCTCTCTGTCCTCAGGCTCGGCAGCAAGCTCAGATCCGTCACCAGATGGCCGAGGACAGCAAAGCAGATTACTCCTCCGTTCTTCAGAAATTCAACCGCGAGCAGCACGACTACTACCACACGCACATTCCCAGCATCTTCCAGGTCAGTCTGTTACTTCTCGGGCTGGGGGTTTTTGTGTAGAAACATGTTACTTTTGGGATGTATTGGCTCATGCCTATAATCCCAGTACTTGGGAGGCTGAGGCAGGAGGATTGCAGGTTCGAGGCCAGCCTCAATAACTTAATGAAATCCTCTGCAACCTGGTAAGACCCTGTTTCAAAATAAAAAATAAAATAGGCCTGAGGGTTTAGCTTAGAGGTAGAAGGCCCACGGGACCCTTAGTGCCACACCAAAGAAAAAAAGAAAAAGAAAAAAGAAACCCGTTGCTTTTGGGCCATAATTGGAGGGTTTTGATAAGTAAAATAAAAAATTAATGCGAGTAAAATAAAAAATAATGTGAGTACGGCGGAGTGTGAAAAACACGAGAGAGGTCCGGTACACATGGCATGTAAAGTTTTAATGGCACGGCTCTCCCGGGGATCAGGGCGAGGCACCGTGGGGCCCGCGCGCCTGTCCGAAGCTTGAGGACGCGGGCTCTCCTTTTCAAGGTATGCATCTCGCGAGAGGAGGGTTTACTCGCGGGAACGCCCAATTCTCGCGGGGGTTTCAGCCCCTCCCTTGCCCTGCAGAGGTCATGTGACACAAAGTCACGCGAGTGCAGGACCCAACTTATCATCCCGGCCTTTTGATGGTAGGGATAACGGATGACGATTGGACCCTCTAGCTTCTTCCTGCTGTCAAGGGGCGTCGTCAGGGGCCCCAGGCCGGGAGGAGTCGGGAGTCCAGTCCCCCAGAAGGGGGTGCAGGTGGGTGCATAGCTGCAGTGCGAATTGGAGGTTACCCTGGACAGCTTAGTGATGTGCGCTTGAGGAGGCTTGAACAGGCAAGGGCTATTAAAGAAAAAAACAAATCATGAGATTGAGCAGGCGACCAAAAAGGAGACTGGCTTACTCAGTACCTGGAGAGCTACCCTGAGCTGGCAAAGAGGATGGAGGTTGAGGGACCCAGGAGCCATCAGTCTTCAGCCAGGCTGAGTAGGGCCAGCGGCGGGGCCTAGTCTGGAAAGATGGTCCCCCTGTGCTGAGGCACCTGGGGCTCACCCTTTTCCAAGGGCACTGTTCCAGTGGCCCTCCTGGCCGCACGTCGGGCACAGTCTGATTGGTAGGCGTGGCCTTGCCACACTTGAGGCCGGCTCCTGGAGGTAGTCGTCGTTGCTGTCCTCCACATCTAGGTGGCGCTCCAGAGGGCTGAGCCGCCACCGCCAGCCGAAGGGCAGCTACCAGGGATCTGCTTTTTGGCAAAGTCAGAGTGTACGCTCCATCTCCGCCTGTTTCTCTTTGGAATTAAAACTTTAGTTGCCATGTTAAGGTTCTGTCAGCTGCGACGGACCTACACTCACACACAAAGCGCGTCCCAGGGCGGGTGTCCGGCAAGAATGGCAACGCAGACTCCCCACGGGCAGAGGGTGTCGCCCCAGCCCGGGCCTGGCGTTTCCCGCAGCACCTAGGGCGTGCCCGAGCGGGCCGCCCAGCAAAATTGCAGTCTGGCGCGGGCCAAGATGGTGACTGTGACATCACCAGGCAGTGAGTACGCGCCATCACAAAATGGCAGCTGGCGGGAAAATAAATGGAAGCTGATGGGGGAGAGCATTTGGAGGAATACCAGACTGCTTATAAAAGTTCCTAACTATTCCTGGGCCACCACAACCCATTTCCCAACTCGTATCAAGGCCAGACAGGCGCTCAGAGCATCTGCTAGTTTATAGGTTCGACTTTCCATAATTGGTTCGCGGGCGGAAACGAAGAACAGGAAATGGGCGTCCCCGATTTCCCTGCTCAATCGTTCGGAAACGGAGGTTAAGAGATAGAGAAGAACGTCTTCATCCCTTCTCAAAACCGGAGGATGACCTGGTCATCCGGAGGGTGGTCCCAGTGGACCAGGGGACAATGGGTCACCAAGCGCTTGGATTTTGGGGTCCCAGTGGACCGGAAGACCCAAGTCCGGAACCCACTAACCAAGGGAAGGAGGCAGTTTACCGGAGTGAAGCATTGTCAGCCAGCGCTGGCTGCGACAGAAGCGCTGAGAAGCTGCTGGGGGCGCGGTGGAGCCGGGGCGCGCGAATGTCGGTGGCTGGTGTGGATGGCACTGGCGGCTGGCGCAGGAGGGATCAGTGGGGGCGCGCGGGCAGTGTGGCTTGCCGGGCCCGCGGCGTGGAGACAAAATGGCTTCCAGGTGCGCGGCAGACGCTGAGGCTGGGCCCCAAGGAGCACCGCCAGTGAGCCTGGCTTGGGCGGGCTGAACGGAGCAGCAGCAGCGAGTAGAGCTATGCCTGGCGCGGGTGACTGGCGAACGCCGAGGCCGGCTGTGCACCGCCCAGTGAGCCTGGCTCGGGGCAGGCGGGGCGAACCGGCCAGAGGTCCCGGCGGTGACCGGAGTGCCGAGCTGGAACGGTGGTTTTAGGAGGTCCAAGCGGCGGACAGAGGTCCTGGCCCGTGCAGGAGGTTGGCAGGCAGAGCAGGTGCCAGCATCACCCAAGGAGCCTGGCTCGGGGCGGGTGGAACTGGCAGCCTGGCGGCCGGCGGAGCCTGCACGCCCCGGCGGTGGTGGCCGTGGCCGCGGTGGCAGTGGAAGATGGCCGTCGATGCTCCGGAAGAGAGCACGTGGGCAGGAAAAGATGGCCACGGGCTCTCAGCAGAGCCCGGGGCGGGAAGAAGGCCGCCAGCTCTCCTGGAGAGCGCGGGGCTGGGGAAGAAGGCTGGGGAAGAAGGTAGGCACGGGGCGGCAGTGGTGGGAGCAACGCCTGCAAGCGGAGCGCTGGTGTGGGACTCGCAGTCGAGCTGCTGGCCGGTCGGAGAGTCCGGGGCTCAAAAAGAGAGTAAAAAGAAAAAGAAAAAAGAAAAAGGGGAGGAACCCAAGAGTTCTCCCGGTTCGGCACCAAATGATAAGTAAAATAAAAAATTAATGCGAGTAAAATAAGAAATAATGTGCGTACGGCGGAGTGTGAAAAACACGAGAGAGGTCCGGTACACATGGCATGTAAAGTTTTAATGGCACGGCTCTCCCGGGGATCAGGGCGAGGCACCGTGGGGCCCGCGCGCCTGTCCGAAGCTTGAGGACGCGGGCTCTCCTTTTCAAGGTATGCATCTCGCGAGAGGAGGGTTTACTCGCGGGAACGCCCAATTCTCGCGGGGGTTTCAGCCCCTCCCTTGCCCTGCAGAGGTCATGTGACACAAAGTCACGCGAGTGCAGGACCCAGCTTATCAGGCTGATGCTTGTATTTTTGGTGTGTGCGTGTGTGTAGTGCTGGGGATTGAACCCAGGGGCATTCTACCTCCGATCTACACCCCTAGGCCGATTTTTTATTTTTTTATTTTTTATGGGGAAGGTCTCACTAAATATCTAAGGCTATCCACGAACCGCAATCCTCCTGCCTCAGCCTCCCAAACACTGGGGTTACCAGCCTGCGCCACCACGCCGTGCTGCTCTGAGCATTTCTGACATTCCAGGCTTCCACAAAGCCATTTGCTCAAGCATCTAGATCAAGCGGTGGCTAGCAGTAGAAATGAAATAGGACATTAATCTTGAGATTAATCAAGAGGCCGTGGTGGCGCACGCCTGTAAGCCCAGCATTTGGGAGGCCAAGACCTGAGGATCCTGGTTCACGGCCAGCCTCAGCTACTTAGTGAGGCCCTTGGCAACTCAGTGAGACGGTTTCAAAATAAAGAATAAAAAATAGGGCAGGGGGTGTAGCTCAGAGGTAGAATGTCCCTGGGTTCCATCCCCAGTACAGCAAAATAAAAAATAGGGCTGGGGTGTAGCTCGTAGACTGCTCCGAGGTTCCATCCCCAGGACCACACAAATCATCACCGTCATCAAGACCCTTTGCAAACTTCTTTCGTTGGCACCTGCAACTTTCTTTTTCCTGTCCGGTCTTAGAACTGGTGCCCGTAGTCTACTGCTGTTGTGCTGACAGGACCTTTCTGGCTACAAAAATGTCAGCTTAACTCCAGGAGACAGAGCGGGCTCACGCGTGGGTCTGCGCACAGGGCAGCCTTTCCTCTCCATCATCCCCTTGGGGCTGACTGAGCCGCTGCTGCAGCCGAGGGGCAAAGCGCCTGCTCTGTGTGCGCGAGGCCAGGCCCACCACAGAGAAGAGAGGCACAGAAAAGACAGATGCGCCTTCCACTTGGAGAAGGTTTAATGACCTCAAATCTGATTGCAGAAAAATAGTGAATATTTGCTTCTTGGTGTCTGCACACATAATTCACGAGAACTTTTTTTTTTTTTTTTTTTTTTCGGGTCTGGGGATGGAACCCAGGGGCATTTGACCTCCATGCTACACCTCCTGCCCTATTTTTTATTCTTTATTTTGAAACCGGGTCTCACTGAGTTGCAGAGGGCCTCACTAAGTAGCTGAGGCTGTCTGCGAACCGCAGTCCTCCAGGTCTCAGCCTCCCAAATGCTGGGATGACAAGCGTGCGCCACCATGCCCGGCTCACGAGAACTTCTAAGTTGTACAGGGGAGAGAAAGTAATTTTATCTCCGCCTGTGTTGCCTGGAGACAGCCAAGACTGTGCTTTTGGTAAATAGTGAGCTGGTGGTGGCTCATGCCTGGAATCCCAGGATTTGGAAGGCTGAGGCAGGAGGGTCACAGGTTCGAGGGCAGCCTCAGCAACTTAGCGACTAAACTAGGAATGGTGGCGCACACCTGTCATCCCAGTCCTGGAAAGGCTGAGACTGGAGGATTGCAGGTTCAAAGACAGCCTCAAAGCCGAGGGTGGTGGCGCACGCTTATAATCCCAGCATTTGGGAGGCTGAGACAGGAGGATCGCGGTTCGCGGACAGCCTCAGCTACTTAGTGAGGCCCTCTGCAACTCAGTGAGACCCGGTTTCAAAATAAAGAATAAAAAACAGAAACAGGGATATAGCTCAGAGGTAGAATGCCCCTGGGTTCAACCCACAGTACCACAAAAAAATAATTAAAAACTTAAAATTAGGATCAAACATGGCCAGTACAGTGGTTTACGCTTGTGAGCCTATCATTCGTTAGGCAGATACCGGAGGATCGTGGTTCGAGAACAGCCTCAGCTAATTGGCGAGGCCCTTTGCAGCTCAGTAAGACTCTTTCAAAAAAAAAGTGTAAAAATTAGGACTGGGGCGTAGCTCAGAGGTATAGTGCCCCTGGGCTTCATTCCCGGTATTGCCAAAAAAAAAAAAAAATAGAATCAAACATGGAGAAAATATTTGAAGTGTTTGCCAGGTGGTGGTAATTATAAAACTAGGTGGTAGGCTCCTTACTGAAAGTGACCTGGCTTGTGTAAAGGGCACACTACGGCAGCCTAACAACGTATAAGATAGGACGCAGCGCCACAGCTGTAGACGTGCGGTAACCTGCGCTGCCCCGGCCCGGCCCCTTGCCCTCCCAGAGCATTCGTCACGGGTAACAAAACTGCCCCGAGCGGCTTCCCTAAGCACTAGCGGAGCGGATTGATTTTACCCCAGCTCTCTGTTGCAGAAAATTCAAGAGATGGAGGAGAGGCGGATAGTGAGGATCGGGGAGTCCATGAAGACGTACGCGGAGGTGGACCGGCAGGTGATCCCCATCATCGGAAAGTGCCTGGATGGGATCGTGAAGGCAGCGGAGGCCATTGACCAGAAAACCGTGAGTAGCTCCGGGCTCCGCTCCCCGCCAGGGCCGGGTCCGTGGTTCCTGGGCATGGCTTCTGTGGTCACAGGCACTTTTCTTTAGGTGGTCCTGGGGATTGAACCCAGGGGTGTTCTACCTCCAAGCTACACCCCAAGCCCCATTTTATTTATGTATTTTTATTTATTTATTTATTTATTTACTTATTTATTGCACTACTGGGGATGAAACCCAGTTGCACTGTACCTCCGAGCTACACCCCCCAGCCCTATTTTTTATTCTTTATTTGGAGACAAGGTCTCCCTAAGTTGCAGAGGGCCTCACTAAGTAACTGAAGCTGGCCACGAACCCAGATCCTCCTGTCTCAGCCTGCCAATACTGAATTACAGGTGCGCACCACCACACTCAGCCGAGACCTATTTTACATCTTTATTTTTTGCTTAAAAACAGGGTCTTCCTGGGTTGCTGAGGCTGTCCTCCAACCAGCAATCCTCCTGTCTCAGCCTCCCAAGTTTAGGGATTGCAGGCGTGTGCCACCACCCCTGGCTCATGGTGGTTTCTAACAGCAGGGACCGGGAGCACTTGAGAGGCCTTGGAGGGAGCCCTCTGTGTTTGGTAGCTGTCTCTCTCTAATTCCTTTTTTTTTTTTTTTAAATTCTGTATTTTGAAACAGGGTCTCACTGAGTTGCCGAGGGCCTCACTAAGTAGCTGAGGCTGGCTTCGAACCCCGATCCTCCCGTCTCAGCCTCTGAATGCTGGGATTATCTCTAAATCCTTTTGTGGAAAATATATTGACAGAGCCGGGTGTGGTGGCGCACGCCTGTCATCCCAGTACTTGGAAGACTGACATAAGAGCATGCCAAAGTCCCTCCTTCCTTCCTTCCTTCCATCTTTTTGTCCTTCTAGGGATCAAACCTAATGCTAAGCAAGCCTTCTACCACCGCGCTACCTCCCGGCCCTTTTTATTTTACCTTGAAACAGGGTCTCGCGCGCCCGCAGGCTGTCCCTGAGCCTACCGCCGGTCTCGGCCTCCCCGGGCGCCGTGCCCTGCACAGTCTACACCCCGTCCTTGTGGGCCCGCGGCCCACCGACCCACCCTCCTCCCGCCGCTCCAGCAAGCCCCCCGCGGTGGCCGTCCGTGCTGGTCACCGCTGGTCCTCCAGGGAGACCTCGGCCAGGCTCTCTGCCCTCGTCATTCAGTGCTTTAAGTGACCCGGGACTCGGGGGGCATCTCCACGTGGACTTAAGCCCAGCGAGTCCAGCCTGGGCCCCGCGCCACGCGCAGGCTCTTGCTTGAGTCCACCCCTGGAGACCAGCGCACCTCAGACTGACGGCCCCAGACAGCAGCTTCCCCTGCGCCTCCGTGACTGCCCCCCGGCCCCGGGCTCCGTCATCTTGGGGTGTGCGGGGAGCCTGGTCACTGAGAAGGCGTCTGGCCAGTTCCCCACACTTTGCACCTGCCCCTCCCAGCGCATTCTGTCTGTCTGTCTGTCTGTTTCTTTTGGTACTGGCAGTTGAACCCAGGGGCATTCTGCCTCCAAGCTATACCCCAGCTCTTTCTGGTTTTGCTGTTTCTATTTTGAGTTTTTTTGCACTGGGGATTGAACCCAGGAACATTCTACCTCTGAGATATAATCTCCCTTTTATTTATTTTTTATTTTTTTGGTGGTACTGGGGTTCCTGGAAGCCCTTCTACCTCCGAGCTACACTCCCAGACCTATTTATATATTTTTTTAAATTTGGAAACAGGGTCTCTTAAGCCAGCGCGGCTGGCTTTGTACCTGCGTGATCCTCCCGTCTCCGCCTCCCAAGCGCGGGGGTTACAAGCGTGCGCCACCACGCCCGGCTTATTTTTGTTTTGAAATGGTCTCCCTGCGTTGCCGAGCCTCGCTGAGTTGCTGAGGCTGGTCTGGGACCTGTGAGAATCCTAGCTCAGCCTCCCGAATACTGGAGTTACAGATGTGAGCCCACACTCAGCTCGGCAAATGTCCATCATCCTGCGTGCTCACCCAGCAGCATCTGGGTGCTGCACAAAACAGCTTATATTCTAGTGAGGGAGACTGAACAGACACATACGTGAAGGAAAACTCGGCTTTAAGTTAACCTCTGAGCCAGACATGGCGGCACACCCTGTAATCCCAGGGCCTGGGAGGCTGAGACAGGAGGACCGCGGGCTTGAAGCCAGCCTCGAGCGACTCAGCGAGGCCCTATAGCAACTTAGTGAGACCCTGTTTCCAAAAAAGAAAGAAAATCAGGTTGGGTTATAGATTGGAAGTAGAACTCTCCAACACCACACACACACACACACACACACACACACACACACACACACGTATCTTGGAACCACAATGGTCCAAGAAATCAGAGTTTGTGTTCTGTATGCTTTGACTTTGTGCTGAATCGCTTAAGGAACTCCTGATAGAAACCAGATTTTTTGCATTACTGTATTTTTGAAGGAAATTACATAATCACCGCCCATCTCCCCCCCCCACTCTTAACAAACAAGTTTATAACTTACACTTGTTTCTCCAAATGCAGAGCGTGGTTGTGGGACTCGCATCCCATCCAGAGCCAGGACCCCCGCTTGTTCTGCCAGTGGTCAGCATGTTGCTAGGAAAAATCTATGATCCGTTCACATGATTTCCACAGATGTCATGTGGATTAAGTGATCGGAGTCCAGTGTGCTTGTGAGCCAGGTGCCGTAGTACTTGCTGTAGTCCCAGTACTTGGGGGAGGCCGAGACAGGAGGATCGCGGCTCCCAGCCAGCTTCAGCTACGTAGTGAGGCCTCCACAACTTAATGAGACCCTGTTTCCAAATAAAGAATGAAAAATAGAACTGGGGGTGTAGCTCAGAGGTAGGATGCCCTGGTTTTAAGCCCCAGTACTGCCAAAATAAATAAATAAAATTGAGTTGGGGTGAACATTTAAGGTTGAATGCCTCTGGGTTCCTCCCCCAGTACCAAAAAAAGAAAAAGAAAAAAAATCAATTGAGGGTGTAGATTGGAGGTAGAATGTCCCTGGATTCAATCTTTAGTACCAAAAAAAAACCAGTGTGAGCCAGGTGTGGTGGTGCACACCTGTAATCCCATTACCTGGGAGACTGAGACAGGAAGATCACAGGGTGGAGGCCAGTCTCAGCAATTTAGCAAGACCGTGTTTCAAAATGTAAAAAACAAACAAACACACACACAAAAAACCTGGTTGTGGTGGCATACACTTCTAATCCCAGTCCTTGGGAGGCTGAGACAGGAGGATCGCAAGTTTGCAGCCAGCCTCAGCAACATGGTGAGGCCCTCTGTGACTTAGTGAGACCCTTTTTCAAAATAAATAATATAATAGAGCTGGGAGTGTAGCTCAGAGGTAGAATGCCCCTGGTTTCAATCTCTAGTACCATTATAAGTAAAATAATAATATAGGTCTGGGGGGATGGCTCAGAGGTAGATTTTCCCAGGGTTCAAGCTTCAGTACCAAAAAAAAAAAAGTATTTGTGTGCATTTGATGTCTCTGTGTTTGTGGGTATAATTTCAGGATTCACAGCTGGTAATAGAAGCTTATAAGTCAGGGTTTGAGCCTCCGGGTGACCTTGAATTCGAGGATTACACCCAGCCCATGAAGCGCACCGTGTCAGATAACAGCCTTTCCAATTCCAGAGGAGACGGCAAACCCGAGCTCAAATTTGGTGGCAAATCCAAAGGAAAGCTGTGGCCATTCATCAAAAAAAATAAGGTATGGCGCTCCAGACCCATTGCCAAATGAGTTTGATCAAGGGCAAAGACCTTGTCTTTTAGTTAAAAAACAAACTAAGATCTTAAATCTGTAGTTTTGAAATGCAAAAAAAAAAAAAAAGGAAAAGAAAGAAAAGCTAGTGTGCTGTGTTTAGCCGGTGTTTCTCTGTGGTGGTGGACTCTTTGCCACGGCCCTCTGTGTGACTTCACCGCATCCTCACTGTCTGTCACCTGCACTAACAGATCACTGACCCCGCGACCCCTGTACATCTCCCTTTCCCTCCTAATCCTGGCCCGCGGGGCCCCTCAGCCGGGAGCGAGGACGCGGCTCCAGGAGTCTGTAACATCCACCGGCACGGCTAACGACACTCAACCCCATGGTTCCGAGTTCACCTTAACATGCGTGTCCATGAACATTGTCCATTTTCTTTCCCTAGTGCGGTACGTAGGTGCATGGCAGTGTTAGCCCGGCGCCCTACAGCATAGGATCGAGGCGGCGTGACTGCTTTAACCTTAAAGCGATCGGGCGTTTCATTTTAGAGACCGTCTCCCCGTTTTGGCAGCCTGGGTGCTCGGGGGTTCCGGCCCTGTCCCCTCGAGCTCTGGGGTCCAGGTGGTGGGGAGCCGTGGACCCTCTGGCTTAGCTGGCGCCAGGATAACCAACTAGAGCTGTGGTTCGCATGTGGCCTGCATGGACCTCCCGTCCCCAGGCGCTGGCTCCTCCTCTGTCGCCTCTACTAACCTCTCACCTCCACCGTGTCGCCTCCCCCGGCTTCCCTCGGACCGCGCCTCAGTATCAATGGTTTGCGTTTGACTTGCTTTGGATTTCAATATCGTTTGATGTTTATTTTTGTTTTGTGTCTTGTCTTCTTGTTTCTGGTTTTACTCTCTCGCCGCTCTCTCTCACACGTAGCTTATGTCCCTTTTAACATCTCCCCGTCAGCCTCCCCCTCCCCCCCCTGCCTCTGCCTCACCCTCTGCTGTTCCCAACGGCCCCCAGTCTCCCAAGCAGCAAAAGGAACCCCTCTCCCACCGCTTCAACGAGTTCATGGCCTCCAAACCCAAAATCCACTGCCTCAGGAGCCTCAGGCGCGGGGTAAGTTCTGCTCTGGGGTCCGCGCGCACCTGTCTTGCATGTTGGTCTATGGCGCTGGTTTTGTTTGCGAGTGAACCTGTTGTGTTTTCCCGTAACATAAAAAAAAAAAGTTAAGAAGAACCCGGGGTTCATTATAGGAAAGAAGAAAGAAAGAAGGAAACTGGATGGATGGTGGATAGGAAGGGTGGATGGATAGATGGGTGGATGGGAGGATGGATGGATGGGTGGGTGGGTACCGTTGGATGGATGGGTGGATGGATGGATGGGTGGATGGATGGATGGATGGATGGATGGATGGATGGATGGATGGATGGAAAGAGAGCCAGCCACATGTGTTTTCTGTGTCTTGTACATTTTGGAGGGATTTTCCTCACTTCCCCTTGAAATCATCTAAGCCATTAATTTTTCACCTTGATTTCGCTAAAAAAAAAAAAAAAGGAAAAATTCTGTTTCTAAAACTAGCAATATGTGAGTCAGAAATGAGAAGTGACCATGTCATCAGAAAATACTTGGTTAACAATTGCTGAAACAGTGTGAGTGGGGCCGGTCATGGCGGCGCACGCCTGTGACCCCAGGCTGAGAGGCTGAGACAGGAGGGTCGCAGGTTTGAAGCCAGCCTCAGCAACTTAGTGAGACCCATTTCAAAATAAAATATTAAAAGTCCTGGGGGGCAGGCAGGGTAGCTCAGTGGTAGAATGTCTAGAATGTCCCTAAGTCCCCAGTACCGAGTGTGTGTGTGTGTGTGTGTGTGTGTGTGTGTGTGAAATTATACCTACAAACACACACACAAACATATTGAAATATTTATATATTCTGCAAAGTATAAATTAATTTCATGTTTCTACTTGGGCCCCTTTCCCAGGTATCTCATTACTTAAGTATACGCAAATATTTCAAAAGCTGGGATAAAAAATTGAAGTCTGAAATGTTTCTGGCCCCAGGTATTTCTGGTGAAGGCTCCTTGACCCGCATTTCTCTTTAAAGGTGAAATGACAGTAGCAGCGGGCACTTTTCCAGCGTGTGTTAAGTGCTTACTGGGCATTAGGTTCTGTTCCAAACACCCGTTCGCTTTTGTTCAGCCACCCTGGGTACTAGCATGTCCTTATCCTACAGCAAGGGAAACTGAGGCCCCCTTAGCTGAAGTTGGGAAGAGGCGCAGCCAGGATTTCAAGCCAGCGCGTCTGTGCCTGGCGTCTGGGCTTCCGTGACATCCACGTCCAGGCAGAGTGTGTTGTGATAGGGTTGACTCAGGAGACTCTGCCCTTAAAACTCAAGTTTTCCCTCTAATTAGGATTGCATGGTGCAAATCGTGGCCCGATACAGACACCAGCTGAGCTGTAGAAAAAGACAGACCAAGGGATGTGTAGTTTCCCAAACAAAACTAAGTGGCAAGCCGGGCGTGGTGGCGCACGCTTGTAATCCCAGCATTCGGGAGGCTGAGACCTGGAGGATCACGGTTCGCAGACAGCCTCAGCTACTTAGTGAGGCCCTCTGCAACTCAGTGAGACCTGGTTTCAAAATAAAGAATAAAAAATAGGGCAGGGGCTGTAGCTCGGAGGTCAAATGCCCCTGGGTTCCATCCCTAGACCCGCAAAAAAAAAAAAACAACTAAGTGGCAGGTGTAGTCTAAGCCTTCCCCAAGCGTCCTTGACAATGAAGACCTGTAAGCCCACGTTCAGTGCACTAACAAATGTCCAGTGGGGTCCTTTTTAGTCCGGCCCTAGGGGAGCTGGGCCCAGTTGTAGTGAGGTGCTTTGTTGTGCAAACTCAGTCCTCACCGTCCTCTAGCCCCGGGGGCTTCACCAGCTGAGAGCCAGCCCATCCTTTCTTCCATACAGTACTTGATGGTTTACTCATCCCTAAAGGCAGAATTGGAGGCCACTCTGTATTTGTGCTGCAGACAAGGAAAGCCCAGTGTTCTGTGGCACACAACTCTAATCCCCATCTTTGGGAGGCTGAGGTGGGAGGATCGCAGATTCAAGACCAGCCTCAGCAATTTAGTGAGACCCTCTGCAGTTTAGTGGGATCCTGTTTCAAAGTAAAAAAAAAAAAAAGAAAGAAAGAAAGAAAGGAAGGAAGAAAGGAAGGGCTGGAGGTGTAGTTCAGAGGAAGAACGCCCCTGGGTTCTGTTCATATATATATATATTTAAAAAAAAAAAACCACCAAGTTTTGTTTTTTCTTCTTGAATATTATGGGAAGATATTCTCAGCCATAACTGATTCACTAGACGAGAGGTGCCCTCCTCAATCAAGCAGCTGGTTAACAATAAAAGAAAACAGTGGTTAAGAAGTAAAAATATGTAGGCCGGGTACGCTTGTAATCCGCGAGCTTGGGAGGCTGAGACCGGAGGATCGCGGTTCGCGGACAGCCTTAGCTACCTAGTGAGGCTCTCAGCAACTCAGTGAGACCCGGTTTCAAAATAAAGAATAAAGAATAGGGCAGGGGGTGTAGCTCTGAGGTCGAATGCCCCTGGGTTCCATCCCCAGACCCACAAAAAATAAATAAATAAATAAATAAATAAAATAAAAACAAAGTATAAACGATGGCTAGAAAAAGAATGTTTAAGCAGACAATGAAAGAGGAAGCTGGTTATTTTGGTGGCTTAAAGGAAAAAAATTTTTTTTTTACTATAATCAGCAAAATGAATTTTATTTCCTTCTCCTCAAATCTGTGCTCAGCAAGTTTCTGTTTAAAACAAGACATTTCCTAAACGGTAAGTGTGTTTTCCCGAGGGCAGCCGCGCTGCTGCGCCAGAGGCGTCCGCGAAGAGAGAGGAGTGGGGCGGCCTCATCGGGGCCAGCCCGAGCCGAGGGCGATCGTGCCCGAGCCGAGGGCGATCGTGCCCGTGCCGAGGGCGGAGCTGGTGTTCCTCTAATATGAAACAGTGGACAGGAAAGACTAGAAAGGAAAGGGGCTGGATGTAGCTCAGCGGCAAAGCGCCTGGTTTGCAGGCGTGGTGCTCTGGCTTCGATCCCCGGTTCCAAAAAGACAAAAAAAAAGAATCCCTTTAAAAAAGTAAAAAGGAAGTACCATAGAGTTCTAGCAGAAAATCTAAGTCTCGAATTGGAGTAAACAGATTTGTCTAGAAAACAGCGCCAGCACAGTAGAGGCGTGGTTTAAGGCCTATAGGGTCCTTGACCAGAGGGATACAGTCTTTTCTCTTCTTTTCTTTTCTTTTTTTGTTTTGTTTTGTTTTTTAGTACTGGAGATGGAACTCAGGGGTATTCTACCTCCGAGCTACACCCCCTGCCCTAGTTTTTATTCTTTATTTTGAAACAGGGTCTCACTGAGTTGCAGAGGGCCTCACTAAGTAGTTGAGGCTGGTCACGAACCGTGATCCTCCGGTCTCAGCCTCCCGAATGCTGCTGGGATTACATGAAATTACAATGTTATTTCTTCTACTTCTAAACTTGCCAGTACCACGTCCAAGATCAGTCAGAGCCAGGTGTGGCGGTGTGCACCTGTGATCGGGAGGCTGAGACAGGAGGAGCTCAGGTTCAAGGCCAGCTTCCGTAGTTTAGTGAGGTCTTCCTCAATTTAGCAAGACCCTGTTTCAAAATAAAAAGACTAAATAACATAGGGCTGGGCGTGTAGCTTAGAGGTAGAATGCCTCTAACTGCAAACAAACCAACACATAAAACAACTGCAAAGAAACAAAAAGGTGACTTAAAAGTATCCTAAAAGAATGAATAATTTGTGCTGTTAATGTCTTTTACCTGTTTCAATGATCAAAGCACATAAAACCCACGCAAGTATATCTTAGCATAACTGATTTTGCTTCTAAGTAATAAAACAGAAAAAATGTTTTTTGTTGTTAGCCACTGGCAATCATAAGAAAATTTTGTTTCTCTGGTTTGAAGCCCAGCGTGGTGGCACACGCTTGAAATCCCAGTACTTGGGAGTCTGAGACAGGCGGATCACAGTTTGCAGCCAGCCTCAGCTACTTAGTGAGGCCCTGTCTCAAAATAAAGAATAAAAAATAGGTGGTGTACTCACTCGAGTCACCCCCTCATGCCATCTTGGCATGGGGCTGTATTTCTATTTTCTGTATTTCTATCTTTCTAATAAACTTCTTTAAATCTTCAAAAAAAAAAAAATAGGGCTGGGGATGTAGCTTGGGGGTACAATGCCTCTGGGCTCCACCCCCAGTGCTGGGGGGGGATCTGTTTGCAGCCGGGTGTGGCACATGTCTGTCATCCCAGTACTTGGAGGCTGAGATAGGAGGATCAAAGGTTGGAGGACAGCCTCAGCAACTTACTGAGACTCAGTATCTTAGAGATACCCTGTTTCAAAAGAAACTTTTAAAAAATATGACTGGGAGTGTAGTTCAGAGGTTGAATGCCCCTGGGTTTCATCTCCAGTACCAAAAATTAAAAATTAATTCTCCTGTTCTGTACAGGGACCTTCCCTCTCTAAAACAAGGACATTTAAGCTAGGTGTGGTGGCACACACACAGGAATCCTGCTACTTGGGAGGCTGAGACAGGAGGACATCGCAGGTTCCTGGCCAGCCTCAGCAACTCAGTGAGGCCCTCCACAACTTAGTGAGACCCTGTTTCAAAATAAAAAATAGCCAGGCGTGGGCACGTCCTTGTAATCCCAGCATTTGGGAGGCTGAGACAGGAGGATCGTGGTTCACGGACAGCCTCAGCCTCTTAGTGAGGCCCTCCGCAACTCAGTGAGACCCTGTTTCAACATAAAGAATAAAAAATAGGGCAGGGGGTATAGCTCAGAAGTAGAATGCCCTTGAGTTCCATCCCCAGTACTGAATGAATGAATGAATGAATAAATAAATAAATAAATAAATAAATAAATAAATAGAAGCTGGCCGTGTTGGCGCACGCTTGTAATCCCTGCGCTTGGGAGGCTGAGACAGGAGGATCACACAGGTTCAAAGCCAGCCTCAGCTACTTCCTGAGGCTCTCAGCAACTTAGTGAGACCCTGTTTCCAAATAAAGTGTAAAATAGGTCTGGAGTATAGCCCGGAGGTAGAAAAGCCCCTGGGTTCCACCCCCAGTACCACCAAAAAATAATAATAATAATAAATAATAAACTAAATAGAGCGGAGAGTGTAGCTCAGCGGTAGAATGCCCCTTGGTTTAATCTCCAGTACCACCAATCAATCAATAAAATATGGACATTATTTTCCCATATTTTACAGTTAATTATGTGGGAATATACCATCAAAGTTGATGAAAAGATAGTGCAAGTCTGTTCCCGTTGTTTGGCAGGTGTCAGAACCTCTCAGCTGCTTGAGTTTTATCCCTTTCGCCTTGTTCTCCTGCTGGCTAGCGGCAGCCTCAGTCTTTCTGTTTCCACAAAGAGCTGACGAAGAGGACGCTAGGCCGGCCCACGTGTGCCTGTGAGGCCAGGGCCCACGTTGTAAGTCTGCTGTGAGCAGTCCCGGCACAGCCACTAACCCACCCACAGCACCAAGACTGGGGACCCGGCACCCGAGCTTCCCCGCTACCCAAAGCGATCCTCAGGGAGAGAAGCCGGGGGTTCAAAGCCGTCCAGAACCGTGCGTGAGGAAAGAGCCCAGGCTTCCTAATGCGCTCGGTGTCCTGAGCACTTCAGCGAACTCAGCTCGCTGGTGGGGCTCCCCTCTTATTCTGGTCCTGGTGAATCCGTAGAGGGTCGTGACTCGGTTCTGGGCCGTCCCCGGCCTGACTCGACCCTCGAAGCTGCGGGTGCAGGTGCAGCGCCTCCGCGGCTCCGGTTCCCCCGGCACGAGGCTCTGCCGGAGTCCGCTGGGAAGCTTGTAGGAAAGTGAACCCGTGAGGCGACAGGCACACAGGGCGCGGCGATTCACCCCCTGTGTTCAGGGTCCGTCCCCTGTCTTTGTACTTGAGGTCGGTGCCTGTGACTGTCTAGTAACACGGCCCGCTGGCCACGCGCCTAACTGTGTTACTGACGCCCGCGTCTCCCGGCCTGATGTCGCCTGAAGCTGCCAGCTGCCAGTCCTCCCGGTGTCAACCCTCCAGCCGTTCTCCAAGCGGATTGGCTGGCTTCCTAATTTTAAGCGGTCTAATTGGCTGGCTTACAAAGGAAGAGCGAGGTCCAGTTTATTGTCACCAAGTGGACTCCTGCGCGGTGGAGTGATAAGCCGCCGCCGGCTCGGCCTAACGGTCCACTTCAGAAAACTGAGTTTGACAGCCGGGCGTGGTGGCGCGCATGTCGTCCCCGTACTCGGGAGGGTGATCACAGGTTTGAGGGCAGCCTGACAAGTCCTGAGACCGTCAGCAACCTTAGTGAGACCCCGCGTCAAGATGAAACGAAAACAGGGCCGGGGTGTAGCTGAGAGGCAGAATGCCCCTGGGTTCAGTCCTCGGGACCACAAAAATAAAAAGGGGACAGGTAGCGGGTCTAGCTCACTGTCACCTCCTTCCCCGTGTTGCCATGGCAACGTCAGGATGTGCCGCGTGCTTGCAGGGGGACGGACGGGACGTGTCTGCAGAGCCGCCTGCGTGTCGTATGTCCACACGACCAGCTCCGGTCGTGCCACGCGGATCTGTGCTCAGGCTCTCCGGAACGCCGCCGGCTCCCGTCCACGGCCCCCTCCGTAGCCCCAGCGTGCCCCCGTTTTTATTGTTTTGTTTTGGCTTTTTCATTTTTCAAAAGTTGTCTTGCTGTTTTTTTCTTTAAGATCCCTTTTTTTCAGCCAGGCGCGGTGGCATTTACCTGTCATCCCGGTACTTGGGAGGCTGAGACAGGAGGATCACAGGTTCGAGGACAGCCTCAGCAAGTAGTGAGACTCATCAACCTAGCGAGACCCTGTGTCCAAATAAAAATAAAATAGAGCTGGGGGTGTGGCTCAGAGATAGAATGCCCTTGGGTTCAATCCTTAGTGCCAGAACACACACACACACACACACACACACACACACACACACACAAATTCTCTTTTTTCCTCATAGAGGTAACTTCTCTAAAAGGTTATAATTAATGTATTTGCCAAAAAATGTCAACTTGGAGTCGATCTTAAGGATTAAATTTTTTAACTCTGGGTAAGGAGCCAGGCCCGGGGGACACACGTGTAATCCCAGCTAGTTGGGAGGCAGAGGCAGGAATATCAAAACTTCCAGGCCAGCCTGGGTAACCGAGTGAGACCCCGTGTCAAAATAAAACATAAAAAGCCGGGCGTGGTGGCGCACGCTTGTAATCCCCGCGTTTGGGAGGCTGAGACAGGAGGATCGCAGGTTCGAAGCCAGCCTCAGCTACTGAGTGAGACTCTCCACAACTTAGTGAGACCCTGTTTCCAAATAAAATATAAGATAGGTCTGGGAGTATAGCCCGGAGGGAGGAAGCCTCTGGGTTCCACCCCCAGTACCACCAAAAAAAAAAAACACATAAAAAGGAGCCGGGCATCATGGCACATGCCTGTAATCCCAGTACTTGGGAGGCTGAGGCAGGAGGATCGCAGGCTCCAGTACAGCCTCTGCTACTTAGCAAGACTCAGCAACCTAGCGAGACCCTGTTCCAAAATAAAACATAAAAACGGCTGGAGGTGTAGCTTGGGGGTAGATGCCCCTGGGTTCCATCCCCGGCACCACAAAAATAAATAATTTAATTAAATTAAAAAGTAAAGTGAAAGGAAGCCAGGCGTGGTGGCGCACACTTGTAATCCCAGCATTCGGGAGGCTGAGACACAAGGATCACAGTTCGCGGACAGCCTCAGCTACTTAGGCCCTCTGCAACTCAGTGAGACCCAGTTTCAAAATAAAGAATCAAGCCGGGCGTGGTGGCGCACGCTTGTAATCCCCGCGCTTGGGAGGCGGAGACAGGAGGATCGCGCAGGTTCGAAGCCAGCCGCGCGCGCTGGCTTAGGAGACCCTGTTTCTAAATAAAAATATAAAATAGGTCTGGGAGTGTAGCCTGGAGGTAGAAGGGCTTCCAGGAACTCCAGTACCACAAAAAATAAAATAAAATAAAATAAAATAAAGAATCAGAAATAGGGCAGGGGGTATAGCTCAGAGGTCGAATGCCCCTGGGTTCCATCCCCAGGCCCACCACAAAAATAAAAGTAAACTAAAAGGCATCTTCTTCGGTACATTGCCTCCAAAGTCCGTCCTCCTCTAGCACCAGCTGCCTGCACTTGAGGGCGATGGCCGCCGAGTCCATAGCCCGCACTGAACGCCCAAGAGGGCTGCTTCGTAGCTGACAGCACGTTTCGCCTCCACCACAAACCCTTGGGCGTCTTCCTCTAATCTGTTGCCCCCTCATCTGTTAGGGCCAGGGATCGCCATCCCTGCTCATCCTGGCGGAGACTGCACCTGCGCTGGCCTGATGGCCACCGGGGCCCCGGAGCCGGGAGCTGCCCTGGCTCCTTGAGACACTGGGCTGCCTGTTTCCACGGGATTCCTTTCAGGAGCAGCCACTTCTGGCCAGTGCCGTGTCAGCTCTGGGGACTGCAGCACAGCCGCAGGGCTGGGCCATAGCAAGGCTCAGAAGATGCTGCCGCCGGGCAGGAAGTGGTACCTGGTGGTACCCGGCCCCGGAGGGCACAGCAGCATCCTTCTGCCTAGAGTTTAGCGCTGTGAGGCTTCCCAGCTCCTGCGGGTCTTTTAAAATTATTTTTTATTGAACCCAGGGACATTTTACCTCTGAGCTACAACCCCATTTCTGGTTTTTGGTTTTGTTTTGTTTTGTTTTTAATTTTGAAGCAGTGTCTCGCTACGCTAAGTTGGTGAGACCGTCCTCAAACCTGCGATCCTCCTGTCTCAGCCTCCCAAGTACGGGGGTTTTAGGCCTGCGCCACTGCGCCCAGCTTCCTGCAGCGGTTTCTAGTCCCTGACGACCCACTCACCAGTGCCAGAGCTTGTCGTAAATGTCTTTACAGAGGCGCATGTTTATTAGAGTTCCCTAAGATAAAAATACTCCCCGCGAGTCATGGAAGTAACTGGCGTTCAGACTTTTTGATATCGGTACAGAACTTTTTTGGGGAAATCTGGTGAAGAAGAAAAAAGCCCGTGTGATCCTTTTTCTTGTATCATCATTTCGTGGCACCGATGCGAAGGGGCCTCCGTCTGCACCCAGGCCGGGTCACGAGCCGCGGCAGCCGCTCCTTTTAACCTGTCTGCTCTGGTGCCATGGCAGCCCAAGCGTGGTGCGGGGCCCAGCCGTCCTGTGAGCTTTGGCACAGATCCGCCACGAGCCGTCCCCACCCACAGGTGAACCGCTGTCGCGTGTGCGGGGCCGCCGAGGGCCTCTTCTGATGTGTTTTTTTTTTCTCTCCCTTTCTCTCTCCGTCTCTCTTTTGTCCTGTTACCTCTTCAACTCTTACGCGAAGCTCTCTCTGAAGCTGGTAAGCAAACCGCCCCGTGCATGTCCCGAGCGTGCCCGGTGTGTCTGCGTGTCGTGTGATGCTCAGTGCGTGTGCCTCCTGTCTCCACGGTTAACTGTTCGCTGGTGTCGCCCCGAGGGCTGCTTTTGCTGGTGTTCACTAGACCTTTGGGACTGAAAGGTCCAAAGCCTAATAGTGGTGATCTTAACCCATCAGAGTGCTCAGAAAATTAACAACCCAGGAATCCATTTTCTTTATTGTTGGGGCAGGAAGAGAATCACAAAGGGCCGGGGTGCGGCTCAGCGGCTCGCCCAGCACGCAAGGCCCTGGAAAAACGTATTAACAAGTGGGCCGGGCGTAGTGGCGCACGCTTGTAATCCCAGCATTTGGGTGGCAGAGACCGGGGACTGCCGTTCGTGGACAGCCTCTGCTACTTTGACACAGGAAATTCACAGTCTTAAGGACAGCCTCAGCAACTTACTGAGGCCCTCAGTAACTTCATGAGACCCAGGTTTTCAAAATTAAAAAAAAAAAATTAAAGTAGCTGGGGGTATAATTTGAAAGTAGAAGGCCCCTGGGTTCAATCCCCAGTGCCACACATACCAAAAAAGTTCAAAATTGGGAGGCACTTATTGGATCATTTTGAATACAAGTAAATTTACTAGGCGGAAAACACTCCTCTCTGGGAGCCATAGAAGCGCCAGGAAAACACGCGGGCCTGAGGCTGGCACGCAGGAATGGCCGCAGCCCGCAGGGCGGCTCAGGCTCCCGGCTGCCGGAGAAGGGAGGCTGGGCCGCCCGCCACGGGTGCACAGATGCCCCATGCTGACCCGAGAGGCCACCGGGGGACTCTGTGGACACTGGAAGACCCTCCGGAGCCTTTCTAGAATTACCTACGTAGTATCTGTTGTTTTGACTTCATTATACTACTCTAGTAAACAAACTAATCATTAAATTTATTAGAGGAAACTCTTAACCAACGTAACCCGTAACTACTTCCGTGATGGATAAAGCCAGGCATGGTGGTGCGTGCCTGTTATCCCAGTACTCGGGAGACTGAGAGAGGAAAGTCACAGGTTCAAGGACAGCCTCAGCAAGGAGTAAGACTCTTATCAACCTAGTGAGACCTTATTTCCAACCAAAAAATAAAACAGGGCTGGCTGTGTAGCTCAGAGGTAGACTATCCCTGGGTTCCATCCCCGGAACCACCAAAAATAATAATAATAATAGTTACAGAATCTTCTCGAATGGCACAGCTGAGATTACCTAAAATCAGAGGGATGAGCCAGGAATGAGCCCAGCGTTGACCTAGGGCAGCTTGTCACAGTGCCGTCCCCGTCCACGTTTACCTCTGCACGAGGACATGCAGGATTTTCCCGTCTGAGCTCCATCCGTAGCAACAGACCCGACCCAAAAAACGGTATCTTATTAAAATTAAGCATTTCTCAGACTGTGAGATAAAATCCCGAGAAGAGTCTTGGGCTGAGGTCCACACGAGATTGGAAGGCGGGACACAGCCGTCAGCAGGTGGCATTTGAGAGAGGCTGGGTGGATGGACGCCAGGGCTGCCCTCGCGCCCGCCACTCGCTCATTTACCGGGGGTGAACAAGGCCGGGTAGTGTCCGGCCAGCCTCTCCGCTTGAGATGCAGGTCATTTCGCCAGCACAGCACTCGGCTGTGGCTCTGTGCCATCTCTTTGAAACCAGTGAAGAAGCGAAGCCCAACTCAATGGCGGCACCGCCTCTGATCCCCGCCACTTGAGAGGCCGGAAGGAGGGTCGGAAGTTCAAGACCAGCCTGAGCAACTCAGTGAGACCCTGTCTCAAAGTAAAAAAATAAAAAATAAGAATTCTAAGGAGTGAAGGTGGCTGGGTGTGGTGACACATGGCTGTAATCCCGGAGGCCCTCTGCAACTCAGTGAGACCCCGTTTCAAAATAAAGAATAAAAAATAGGGCTGGAGATGTCGCTTGGAGGTAGAATGCTCCTGGGTTCCATCCCCAATACTGCAAAGTAAATAAATAAAAATGAATAAATAAATAAATAAATAACACACCCGCATCCATGCACAGGGCCAGCTCTTGCAGCCGGGAGCCCCACCCTGCACAGCCCCCACCCCACACGGCCCTGGGTTCAATCCCCAGTACCAAAAACTAAATATTGTAACACTGTAGAATACAGAACAGATAAAAACAAGCCTTATTTATTTATTTATTTATTTCGGTGGTACTGGGGATGGAACCCTTCTACCTCTGGGCTATACTCCCAGACCTTTTTGGGGGGGGGGTCTGGGGATGGAACCCAGGGGCATTTGACCTCCGAGCTACACCCCCTTCCCTATTTTTTATTCTTTATTTTGAAACCAGGTCTCACTGAGTTGCAGAGGGCCTCACTAAGTAGCTGAGGCTGTCTGTGAACCATAATCCTCCTGTCTCAGCCTCCCGAATGCTGGGATTACAAGCGTGCGCCACCACGCCCAGCTCCCAGACCTATTTTTATATATATGTGTGTGTGTGTGTGTGTGTGTGTGTGTGTGTATATATATATATATATATATTTTTTTTTTTTTTTTGGAAACAGGGTCTCTTAAGCCAGTGAGGCTGGCTTCGAACCTGCGCGATCCTCCTGTCTCCACCTCCCAAGCACAGGGATTACAAGTGTGCGCCACCACGCTCGGCTATTTTATTTATTTATTTATTTATTTATTTATTTATTTATTGTACTGGGGGTGGGACCCAGGGGCTTTTCTACCTCCGGGCTATACTCCCAGACCTATTTTTTATATTTTATTTGGAAACAGGGTCTCACTAAGTTGCTGAGAGCCTCACTCAGTAGCCGAGGCTGGCTTCGAACCTGCGCGATCCTCCTGTCTCCACCTCCCAAGCGCGGGGATGACAAGCGTGCCCACCGCACCCGGCTCTTATTTATTTTTCTGATGGTGAAGAAGAGTTTCGGTTAGTCTTTGTCTTAGAGTCCAGCGGACCCTCCTTGGCTTTGCGTGGGGGACGGTCACTCCATTCTGGACTCGCCCACATCTGATCTCTTCCCCTCTGGACGCACGCACGCACGCCAGGGTGAGGGCCAGCCAGCCTGGGGCGGGAGCCTTTGAACATCAGCGGGCAGGTGGCCCTGTGGGGGGCATTTGCCGAGCCCACACCCCCTGGCATTCGGCTGTAATCGGCCCAGGAGCCTCGGTCACGAGCCCAGTAAGTGGCTTGGCACGTCCAACTTGATCCCAGAGCGACATCGCCCCGCACCGCCCCCCAAACCAGCCGTGCCCTTGTTTTGAAAGAATCGGGGTTTTCAAGCGATATCTCTTTTTCTAAATTCCCTGTTTATCCGGGGTTATTTGAATACATTTTCTTTCTGGAAACAGCCTGGCTTAAGTAACAGTACTTGATACCACCACTGAGGCTCAGACTTTAACAAGCAGGCTGCGTCAAGTTCTGGAAGCTCGCCCTAGCGCATCGACGCAAAGCACGGGCAGAGGAGAGCCAGAAGCTGGTTTGAGAAAGAATCAAGAGATGATCATGTGTTTCTGCTACATTAAAAGCTATGACGTGCGGCCAGGTGTGACGGCGCACGCCTGCAACCCCAGGACTTGGAAGATCACAAGTTCAAGGCCGGCCTCAGTAACTTAGCATGACCCTATTTCAAAATAAAAATAAAAGAGGTGTAGCTCAGAGGTAGAATGTTCCTGGGTTCAATCCTCAGAACCACAAAAAACAAGCCAAAAATAAAAACCAGATCTAATCACAATACTCCAATATATAAATAAATATAAATCCATACATATTTTTTGTGGTACTGGGGGCTTGAACCCAAGGGTATTCTACCTCTGAGCTACACTCCCATTTTTTATTCTTTTTTTTTCTTTTAAATTTTTTTATTGGTGCATTATATTCAAACATCATATTGGGGTAAAAAACTTGTGTGTACAAACATGTACTCATCGCTGATATAACCCCGACCCAATTCCCACCTCATTCCCTCCCCGTCCCTCCCTCCCTTGCTCAGCTTAGCCATTTTTTATTCTTTATTTTGAAATGAGCTAAGTTGTGGAGGGCCTCACTAAATAGCTGAGTTTATCAATCCTCCTGTCTCAACCTCCTGAGTACTGGGATTACAAGCGTGCCCCACCACGCCTGGCTAAAAGTATATTGTTAAAAACCACCAGAGCCAGCCGGGCGTGGTGGCGCACGCTTGTAATCCCCGCGCTTGGGAGAATATATATATATATATATATATGTACACATACATACATATGTATGTCTGGGAGTGTAGCCCAGAGGTAGAAGGGCTTCCAGGGACCCCAGTACCACCAAAAAAAAAAAAAAAAACCGCCAGAGCCACCAGGCGTGGTAGCACACCCTTGTAATCCCAGCATCTGGGAGGCTGAGATCGCGGTTTGCAGACAGCCTCAGCTGCTCAGTGAGGCTCTTTGCAACTCAGTGAGATCCTGCTTCAAAATAAAGAATAAAAAATAGGGCCGGGGGTGTAGCTTAGAGGTACAGTGCCCCTAGTACCACAAAAAAAATAAATAAAAAGAATAAAAAATAGGGCTTGGAGTGTAAGTAGGTAGAATGCCTACCTACCCACTTGGGAGCTTGGAGGCCGAATGCCCCTGGGTTCAATCCCCAGTAGCACAAAAATAAATAAATAAGGAAATAAATAGGGATAAGGGTATAGCTTAGAAATAGAATGCCCCTGGGTTCAATCTGTATTACCAAAGTAAATAAATAAAAAGGGCTGTCCGGGCGTGGTGACGCACACTTGCAATCCCAGCATTCGGGAGGCTGAGACCTGGAGGATCGCGGTTCGCGGACAGCCTCAGCTCCTTAGTGAGGCCCTCTGCAACTCAGTGAGACCCGGTTTCAAAATAAAGAATAAAAAGTAGGGCAGGGGTGTAGCTCAGAGGTACAATGGCCCTGGGTTCCATCCCCATTACCACAAAATAAAATAAAAAGGGCTAGGGGTGCAGCTCAGAGGTAGAATACCCCTGGATTCAACCCGTCAGTGCCAAAAAGAGTGTGAGAAAGAATATGGCAGCTGAGACTCACGGCAGTTGTTGGGTTTACCTCTGGCTTACGTGGAGGGAACATAAGCTTTCTGGAAGATTCGGGGTTGCCAGGGGCACGGGTGGATGGCACCGTCAGGAGCCGTCTTGGGGCAGACGCGCCACCCGTGCCCGTGGTGCCGGGGCGGAGGTCTTCCTCGCCCCTGGACACGCCGCCCCTTGCCTTCCCGCAGCCGCTGACCAGGGGCGGGGGACGGCCGTCGTGGGGTGCAGCTCGCAGGCTCGGCCCTGCGCCCCGGTGTCTGCAGGCCGGGCGTCGATCGCGGGGGTCTGGGGGCGCCTGGCCTCCCATTTCCCTTTGCATCTGCAGGGTGCCACCCCGGAGGATTTCAGCAACCTCCCACCCGAACAGAGAAGGAAAAAGCTCCAGCAGAAAGTGGACGAGCTCAACAAGGACATGCAGAAGGAGATGGATCAGAGGTAGAGGCGCGGGCGCCGGGAGGAGTGCAGGTCCCGCTTGGGACGCTGGGGGGCGCTGGAACCCACCTGCGGGGATTATGTTAGCAGTGTGCTTTGTTTTAATGTACTGGATTGCGTAGTGATGGCCTGCCTGGTGCCTTCCAAGTCTCTTATAGTACATGAATAAGTAAGCCGGGCGTGGTGGCGCTGGCTTGTAATCCCGGCATTCGGGAGGCTGAGACAGGAGGATCACGGTTCACAGGCAGCCTCAGCTACTTAGTGAGGCCCTCTGCAACTCAGTGAGACCCTGTTTCAAAATAAAGAATAAAAAATAGGGCTGGGGGTGTAACTCAGAGGTAGACTGACCCTGGGTCCCACCCCCAGTACAATAAATAAATAAATTAATTAATTAATTAATAAGGTGTGCATGGTGGCACACACTTGTAATCCCAGCATTTGGGAGGCTGAGATGGGAAGGTTGCGGTTTGTGGACAGCCTCAGCTACTTACTGAGGCCTTTGGCAACTAAGTGGGACCCTGTTTCAAAATAAAGAATAAGGGCCAGGCGTGGTGGCACATACTTGGAATCCCCGGGCTTGGGAAGCGGAGACAGGAGGATCGCGCAGGTTTGAAGCCAGCTGGTTTAAGGGACCCTGTTTCCAAATAAAAAGTATAAACTAAGTCTGGGAGTGTAGCCCAGAGGTAGAAGGGCTTCCAGGAACCCCAGTACCACCAAGGAAGGAAGGAAGGAAGGAAGGAAGGAAGGAAGGAAGGAAAAAGAAAAGAAAGAAGGCAGGCAGGCAGGCTGAGGGTGTAGCTTAGAGGTAGAATGCTCCTGAGTTTTATCCCCAGTACTGCAGAAATGAATGAATGAATGAATGAATGGATTTTTGGATAGAGGAAGGAGAGGGGCCCCGCCCTGTCCCTGGTCCACATCCCTGTTTTGGGTCCAAAACCTGCTTATCTTTCTACCTGAGGATGAGTAAACGGCCTTTTCTAGGCTCCCAAGTCGTCTTTCCTTTTGATAGAGTCTACTGACGGTCTCTAGAAATCAAATCCTGGTGTCAGGTGTGGTGGCGCACGCCTGTAATCCTTGTACTTGGGAGGCTGAGACAGGAGGATCGCAGGTAGTGAGACTCGCGTCAACCTAGCAAGACCCTGTTTCCAAATAAGAAATAAAATCAGGCTGGGAGTATAGCACAGAGGTAGAATGCCTCTGGGTTCAACCCCTAGTACCACCAAATAACGAAAACCCATCACGGTACGTCCTGACGTGCACAACACCGGTCACTAGAGGAACCCCGGGACGTCTGTGGGCGGCTCCCCTGCAGGGTGCCCAGTGGGCACGGCTGTTTTGGGAGTTGGAGCTCAGGGGTGGTAACTTGGTGCACATAAAAACAAAACTTTCTATGTCCTGCTTTTTCTGTTTTGTGTTATAGATTTGTACAGGCGTGTACATTAATTTGGGGGAGGCCACTTTATTAACTGTCTCGTCTTATACAATCTTACTGAGTGTCCTAGGTCACTGATTGATTTAGTGGCGATTTCAACCTAAAAGCTAATTTAAAGCCGGGCGTGGTGGTGCACACCCGTAATCCCAGGACTTGGGAGGCTGAGACAGGAGGATTGTAGGTTCGTGGCCAGGCTCGGTTTTTCGTGAGGCCCTCTGCATTTAGTGAGGCCCTGTTTCAAAGTAAAGAATAAAAAATAGGGCCGGGGTGTAGCTCAGGGTATAGCATGCCCCTGGGTTCCATCCCCAGTACCGCACATACACATATACATACACACAAAGATATTTGAAAATTTGTGCTCTAAAGAAAAAACAAAATAGGCTGAGGGTGCCTGTAATCCCAAACAGTTTTCCAGGGGCTGGGGCGAGCGGCGGCGCCAGACGGAAGGAGGCAGGTGGCGGAGCGGCCAGGACCGCGCCGCTCTCTTCCTGTTACTCATCCCGCAGTTAAGCCGTGTCCCATGACTCAGGACGATTCTTAGGGTTTAGGGTCATGTGTCATGTGATAGATTTGGATTTTCTGCAGAGACCACTTGCTGGAAACTCTGAACAACCAGAAATGCAAATTTTAACAACCCAAAGCCGGGGAAAGTACCTTGGCCAGGTTTAGTCAGTGCCCGCGGGTCCTAAAGATAACCCAGCACCTGCAGGCTTCCCGAGGGGCCTCACCCAGGCCCCCGAGGGCCGCCTCCCACCCTGATTAACAGAAGGCTTGAAGCCTGGCAGTTCGTCATTTTGTTTTGTTTTTGTGTAGTAGGGATTGAACCGAGGGGCAGTCTACCTTTGAGCTCTACCCCAGCCCCATTTTTTGTTCTTTATTTTGAAACAGGGTCTCACTAAGTTGGAGAGGGCCTCACTAAGTAGCTGAAGCTGGCTTTGAACTTGCGACCCTCCTGTCTCAGCCTCTCGGGGACCGAGATTACAAGCGTGCACCCGGTTATTCACTCGGCTTTCCAGGTGGTGGGAGGAGTGTATCGTGTTGGGGCCACGCTCACCGTCTCCTTGCTCCTGTTCTCAGAGACGCCATAACCAAAATGAAAGACGTCTACCTAAAGAACCCTCAGATGGGGGACCCGGCCAGTTTGGACCACAAGCTCACAGAAGTCAGCCAAAACATCGAGAAACTGCGACTGGAGGCCCAGAAGTTCGAGGTGTGGAAAAGCAGGGGCTGGAAACGCACAGAAAGAGGGACAGGCGGTGTCCGTGTGTTCCTCGATGGGCTCCATCTTTCTTTGAGCAGGAGAGGTGCAGCCGGGGGTG
Organism: Muscardinus avellanarius; assembly: GCF_963383645.1. Classification (NCBI taxonomy): domain Eukaryota; kingdom Metazoa; phylum Chordata; class Mammalia; order Rodentia; family Gliridae; genus Muscardinus; species Muscardinus avellanarius. The sequence continues at coordinate 6,839,200 of NC_137799.1, forward strand.
CCGGGGTCTTCCTAGGTCGGGGGAAGGAGCAGGATGCTCCGCAGGGCAGCGGGGGCCTCGCGGGCAGAGAACGCTTGGAATTGGAAGCAGCTCACTCAAGATCACACAGCCCCCCAGAGCTCAGAGCCCTCGGCCCCGAGTCCTCTGTGCCCGCGGTGGGTGGTTGGGCAAACACAGGCGGCCCTGCTTCTCCAGCTGGGGATCAAAAGGCAGCCGCCAGCCGGGCCTGGTGGCGCACGCTTGTAATCCTGGCATTCGGGAGGCGGAGACCAGAGGATCGCAGTTCGCAGCCAGCCTCAGCTACTTAGTGAGGCCCTCTGCAGCTCAGTGAGACCCTGTTTCCAAATAAAGAAGAAAAAATTAGGGCTGGGGGTGTCTCTCAGAGGTAGAAGGCCCCTGGATTCCACCCCCAATACCGCAAAAGAAAAAAGGGTAAAAGCACGTCTGTAAGGCCGCTGCAGACCCAGGGCCCCTCCCCGCTGTGGCCGGGGTGACCCGGTGTCCCCGGCCCCACACTGTGGCCGGGGGTAAGCTGGGGTGTCCTCGGCCCGCGCGGAGCCGGTGACTGGGTGTCCTCAGCCCCGCGCTGAGCCTGGGGTGAGCCCGGGTGTCCTCGGCCCGCGCGGAGCCGGTGACCGGGTGTCCTCCGTGCTTTCTTTCCCAGGCCTGGCTGGCCGAGGTGGAAGGCCGGCTCCCGGCGCGCCGGCAGAGCGGGCTGTACGACGGCGGCCAGCACCCGCCCGCCATCAATAACTGCGCGCAGGACCGGGAGAGGTACAGTATCTGCACGGCGCGGCCGGGGCGCCGGGCTTCGCCGTGGTCCCGGACCTGCCGTCCCAGGGTGCCCGCTGACCACTCAGCCCGGCAGAGCCCGGGCGTCCCCGGGGCGGGGCCGGGGTCACGAGCTCGCGTCGTCGGGGACGGTGGGGACGGGCGGCCGCCCTGGGCCGTCGCTATAGTTGCCCTGCGTCTTCCTCTCTTGAGCAGCCCGGATGGCAGCTACACGGAGGAGCAAAGCCAGGAGAGCGGCGTCAAGGTGCTGGCCACGGACTTCGACGACGAGTTCGATGACGAGGAGCCCCTGCCCGCCATCGGCACCTGCAAGGCCCTCTACACCTTTGAAGGTAGCTCCCCGCCCGCGCCTCGCCTCACAGGCGGGCTCCCTGCCACCAGGACGTTCTGTATCGCCTTGTCCTACTCAGTGGAATGTTATCGTTGCAGCTGATTGACTTTCAGTCCATATCATTTAACGACTTCCCAGGAGCTTAACCGGCTGAGCATGGTGGCCCGCGCCTGTCATCCCAGGACCCGGGAGGCCGAGACAGGAGGATTGCGGGTTTGAGGCCAGTTTTAGCGACTTAGTGAGACCCTGCTTCAAAATAAGAAATAGCGCCAGCATGATGGCGCGCACTTGGCATCCCAGCACTTGTGAGGCTGAGACAGGAGGAGCCCGGGTCACAGCCGCCTCAGCAGCTTGGCACGGCCCTTTGCAGCTTAGTGAGGCCCTGTTTCGTGTCAGGAGACTGAGACCACCTGCTGTGAGACCCTATTTCTTTTTTTTTGGGGGGGGGTACTGAAGATGGAACCCAGGGGCATTCTACCTCCGAGCTACACCCCCAGCCCTATATTTTATTCTTTTTTTTTGGGGGGGGGGTACTGAGGATGGAACCCAGGGCCGTTCTACCTCCGAGCTACATCCCCAGTCCTATTTTTTATTCTTTATTTTGAAGCAGGGTCTCACTGAGTTGCAGAGGGCCTCGCTAACTAGCCGAGGCTGTCCGCGAACCGCGATCCTCCGGTCTCAGCCTCCCGAGTGCTGGGATCGCAAGCGCGCGCCCCCACGGCCGGCCTGGACCTCACTTCTTAACAGTCTTGTCTTGTTGCCAAGGGTCCCTGTCTGCTGTCCACCTGGACTGGACCAGAAACCTAAGAGGGGCCGGTATTTCCTTTTCAGGTCAGAATGAAGGAACCATCTCCGTAGCTGAAGGAGAAACCCTGTACGTGATAGAGGAAGACAAGGGCGACGGCTGGACCCGCATCCGCAGGAGCGAAGACGAAGAGGGCTACGTCCCCACCTCCTACGTCGAAGTCCATTTGGACAAAAAGGCCAAAGGTGCTAAGACTTATATTTAATACCACTTAAAACACTCTTTAAAACGTGGGAGTCGTTTCTCCCCACCACTGTGACCGTCCCAGGCGGTCCTTCGAGGCCCGGCGCGAGCGGCGGCTCGGGGCGGACGCGGCCCACTGCCCGTGCGCGGCCCTGAAGTCTGATAAACATTTCTTCTCTCAGCAGCGTCTGTAGATAACAACCACCACCGCCCAAAAAGCCGCGATCTAGCTCCTAATTAATAGTTGTGAATGTAAAAGCCCTCACGTCGCCGCTGCGGAAGACTCGCCTCTTTCTCTCTGGTCTCCGCCCTGTATGGAGCCGCAGCAGGGATGTTACGCTTTGTAACTTAATAAACTGAACTCTGCTAGTTTCTGGAGCTTTTAACAATCGTTCGCCGGGGAGGGAGTCATAAATAAAATCTCTCCTCCAGACGTAAGAGAAGTAAGTAAGGTCCTTGTATTGGTACCGAAAGTATGTGCTTGTAAGTGTGGTGAGCACTGCCGCTAGGTCCTCGGGGGGTTGTGCTACGTGGTCCTTGGACTTGAGGGGCCGAGACAGGAGGGTCGCAGGTTTGAGGCCAGCCTCTGCAGTTTAGCAAGACCCTCGGCGACCCAGCAAGACCCAGTTTGAAAATGAAAATAAGTAAATAAATGAAAGGGCCGGAGGTGTCGTTGGAGGCAGAATGTTCCCGGGCTTAATCCCCTCTACCAAAAAATTTAGAATAACCAAAGATTCAACGGTTGATTTTGACCTGACATGACTGGTCTTGCAGGCTCCACCAACCCATCTGATACGCTAACTCCATGGAAATAAGCTTTTTATTTTATTTTACTGTGTGTGTGTGTGTGTGTGTGTGTGTGTGTGTGTGTGTGTGTGTGTGTTACTGGGGATGGAACCCAGGGGCATTCTACCTTTGAGCTACACCCCCAGCCCTATTTTTATTCTTTATTTTGAAACCCGGTCTCACTGAGTTGCGGAGGGCCTCACTAAGTAGCTGAGGCTGTCTGCGAATTGTGATCCTCCCGTCTCAGCCTCCCGGATGCTGGGATGACAAGCGTGCGCCACCACGCCTGGCTGGAGATGAGCTTTATAAAAAGCAGGTCCTGGAGCCCAGCACACCTGGAATCCCAGTACTTGGGAGGATGAGGCAGGAGGATCACAGGTTCAGAGTCAGCCTCGGCAAAGTAACGAGGCTCTCGGTAACTTTACAAGACCCTGTTTCCAAATAAAAATAAAATAGGGCCAGGCATGGTGGTGCATGCTTGTAACCCCAGCATTTGAGAGGCTGAGATAGTAAGATCTTGGATCGGGGCCAGCCCCAGCTACTTAGGCCCTTTCAAACTCAGTGAGACCCTGTTTTTTTTTTTTTTGGTGGTACTGGAGGTGGAACCCAGAGGCTTTCTACCTCCAGGCTATACTCCCAGACCTATTTTATATTTTATTTGGAAACAGGAGACCCTGTTTTTAAAATAAAGAATAAAGCCGGGCATGGTGGCCCACGCTTGTAATCCCCGCGCTGGGGAGGCAGAGACAGGAGGATCGCGCAGGTTCGAAGCCAGCCGCGCGCGCTGGCTTAGGAGACCCTGTTTCCAAATAAAAATATAAAAATAGGTCTGGGAGTGTAGCCCAGAAGTAGAAGGGCTTCCAGGAACCCCAGTACCACCAAAAAAAAAAAAAAAAAAAAAAGAATAAAAAATAGAGCTGGGGGTGTAGCTGGGAGGTAGAATGCCCCTGCGTTCCATCCCAACACCCCCCCCCCCCAAAAAAAAAAGCAGGGCAGGGTAGTTTGGAGGCTAAGTCAGGAATAATTGCAGGTTTGAGACCTTCCTCGTCAACTTAGCGAGACACTCGGCAACCTGGCGAGACCCGGTTTCAGAAGGGGGGCGGGCTGGGGGTGCAGCTTGGAGGGAGACTGCCCTGAATTCAATCTCTAGGCGGGGTGCGCCCCTGGGCCCCAGCCTGCGCGCCGGCCCTGTTCCTGCAGGATTTGAGACCCCGCAGCCGGGACCCTGGCACCTCCTGGGGTGGGGGTGCTCAGCCGAGTCCTCGGCGTCTGTGAGACCCGGGCTTGCATGGGGAGGAATTGACCTTTGGGCTCCCGTGGCCGCCCGTGAAAGGAATCTGGGCCAGGCGGGAATTTGCATTTTTCAATTGGCGCTGACTCAGGAGGGCGGAGGGGGAGGCTGGTCACGCGCTGATTGGACGACTCTGATTGGAGGGCGGAGAGGGAGGCTGGTCACGCGCTGATTGGAGGGTGCAGAGGGATGCTGGTCACACGCTGCTGATCCAGGGTTCAATTGTGCCCCTTGTGAGAACCCCCCGCCCCCAGCCCCCGGGAGCCAGCCCTAAGTGGGTCAGGGCACGATTCTCTCTGTATTTGACTCTGAGAACAATCTGTTTCCTCCCTTTAAGAAGAAAATGGTCTCCTTGCCTCTACGTTGTGAGATCGTCTTGTAAGCTGGACGCAATTAAAAGCTGATTTTTTCCCCTTTGTGACGCGGTGCTGGGCTGGACCCCGGGCCTGTGCTCGCTGAGCGCGCCTCCCCACCGCCCGCACCCCGGCCGAGCGGCCGGGAGCTCCAGGCCCTGGGTGGAGCCTTCTGACTGTGGCCCCAATGCACATAAACTTTACTTAATGGTAACCTGGATTTTTTTTTTTTTTTTTTTTTTTTTGGTACTGAGGATTGAACTCAGCGGCACTCTACCTCTGAGTTAGACCCCTCATCCCTATTTTATTTTTTGAAACAGGATCTCACGAAAGCGACAGTCTCGTGAAGTTGCTGAGGCTGTCCTCAAACCTGCAATCCTCCTGTCTCAGCTTCCCAAGTACCGAATTGCAGGCACACGATGTTTTTAAATGTATATTGACTTCTGGGTGTAGCTCAGAGGTAGAACCCCACTGGGTTCAATACCTAGCAATACACACAGAAGCCTTCCCAGTGAAATTGTAGGGTTGGGGAAGTTTTTTCCCTCCTTGAGATTTGGGGGGGGGGATTTAATTTTTTATTAACGCATTGTAGTCGTACACACACACACACACACACACACACACACACACATATATATATATATATATTGTGGGGGGGGTACTGAGATGGGACCCAGGGGCATTCTACCTCCGAGCTACACCCCCAGCCCGATTTTTTTAATTATTCTTTATTTTGAAGCAGGGTCTCACTGAGTTGCGGAGGGCCTCACTGAGTAGCTGAGGCCGTTCACAAACCGCGATCCCCCGTCTCAGCCTCCCGAATGCTGGGATGACCAGCGTGCGCCCCCACATCTTGCGCACCTTTTCCTCTGTGTGTGTGTCTACAAGGCACTTATTTAATAACTGCCAGAATAGAGATGAGTGCCGTCCAGCTGTCCAGCGGAGCGCGGCTCCTCCGTGTGGTTTTCGATTGTAGAGTTACTGTGTGAACCGCGGAATGCATTGTGTAGACGGCAATGGAAAAGCTGCGTGTCTGGCGTGAAGTGGTTGTTTTAACGTCTCGCCCTTTTATCTCTCTGCTCCCTCCGTGGCTCTGCCGCCTAATGAGCCTTTTGTTTTTATAACGACGGCTGGGGAAACCGAGGACTCTGGCCTTGCGCCAGCCCAGCTGGCGGCGCCGCGCCCGGGTCTTTATAGACACGGGGGTCTGAGTAAGTTTAACCTGAACCCGGCCAACGTGATTGGTCCTTTCTCTTCTCGTCCTAAAAGAAAAGAATCTGTCTGGCATCTTGTAGCTGTGCCCTCGCTCCTGCCTCTCTAAAAAGCGTTATCTTTTACTCAGTGTTGTGTACTTTAAGTGATTTTTCTCTTTTCTAAGAAATTGACTCTGTGTGATATGAATATTTAACTCCGGCATCTTTAGTGATGGGAACATTCGAGCCAAATGCTTTTTAAAAATCCCGCCTCCTCCCGCCCGCCCTGCCCCGCGCCCTGTGTGCTCCTCAGGCCGGGAAATCTCTTTGTCTCTCGTCTGTCTTCGTCTTCTCTGCCTTCTCACCATGAAGAACTCTCACCGTCTTTGCTCATGAACCCGGTGCCAGGTTCCCCTCCCCAAAACCTTCCTGCCGAGGGGCCGGGGGTCTCCACCGGAGCGGATCAGACCCGTGTGCACCGCGCAGGGTCTGGAAAACCATCCTCTCAGCAGTAAATTCAGGCTGGGGTGGTGGTGCACGCCTACAATCTGGGAGGCTGAGACAGGAGGATCGCAGGTTCGAGGCCAGCCTCAGCAACTTAGTGAGGCCCTCCTCAACTCAGACCCTGTTTCAAGATAAAAGATAAGCTGGTGGCGCAGGCTTGTAATCTCAGCATTTGGGAGGCTGACGCAGGAGGTTCGCAGACAGCCTCGGCTATTTAGGCCCTTTACAACTCAGACCCTGTTTCAAAGTAAAGAATAAAAAAACAGGGCTGTGGGTGTAGCTCGGAGGTAGAATGCCCCTGGGTTCCATCCCCAGTACCGCAAAATGGTAATAATAATAATAATAATAATAATAATAAATAATTAAAACTAGGGCTAGAGGTGTAGCTCAGAGGTAGAATGCCCCTGGGCTCGATCCCCAGTACCACAAAAAAGAAAACAAGTAAATTTTCCGTGGCAGAGACCCACTCCCGGCGAGGAGGAGGCCCTGGGTTCTTTTTGCCCCTTGCGAGGAAAAGAACAGAGAGGTGCCTTTTTGAGATGAACTGGGCTACATGGCGCTATTGGCCTTTTTTGGCCTTCACTTAATAGATGTCAAACTGGCTACGGATTGGAGACAGGACAGTGAAAGTTCTGGTCTTGAGACTGCTCCCCCCACCCCGCTGCCAATCACCTTCCCGCCCGCCCCCAGCCAGAGCACTTTGCGGGGAGTCTTCGCAAAAGGCCCGCGGCCCTGGCTCACCTTGGTCTTCCTTTTTGTGTCGCAGATTCCTAGAGGAGGCGCCCTGCCGCTGGCGTCCACCGCAGCCACGTCCCGCGCCTCCAGGCCGCAGGTCGCCGCGAAGACAGCCGGCCTCCCCTCCGCCGGCCCTGAGCATTTCACACGGTGCCTTTGTGAAAACGCCGCCGGCCTCCTGGGGCCACCAGCAGAATCGGGACCAAGAGGGCGGTCACCGGGGCCCGGGCACCCAGGATTGGTGGACGGGGCGCCAAGTGGCCCGTGTGACGGGGTTTCCACCGCTGCTCGGCAGGGACCTGGGCCTCAGTGTCTGCAGGGACTGGGGTGCCCCGCCACACACACACACACACACACACACACACACACACTCACTCCTTTGCGATGGCCCCGACGTGTCCACACTGGAAGTCCAGCCCCTGGGCCGCCCGCGGTCCGGCCTGCCCACCTTTCACGAGGAGCGCCCCCCTCCGTCGTCCATCTGTCCCTGAGAACTGCGGACCCTCCACGCTCATCACCGCCAAGCGCGGATTCCTCTTCTCCTTCGCCCCAGGAATCCCGAGTCACACTAGGATGGCACTCATCACCAAAGATGGCTCCGCCCTTCTGGCCGTCTGTGGGCGCATCTGGACTTGGTCCTGGGCTCTCCGGACACCGCCGCTCACGGGTGGTTCACTGAGCTGTCCCCCCCACCCCCAGGATCTCTGAGGGGGAAACAGGTTGGGTGGCGGGGCTGTCACTCCTGAGGGCAGCCTTTGGGGGGTCTCTGAACACCCCCAGGGCGGCCGCAGTGGGATTCTCTTGTTGGGGGTTGGTCCCGGCTTCGAGCAGCCTTGTGATGTTTATGAATCTAAGACACGGAGTCTGTCAAGAGCCAGAGGGACGGGACCGAGGGGGACAGGTCCCCAGGGCCGGCCAGTCCGTGGTTCATCCCGTGTGAGGAAATTAGAGCCGGGCGCGGTGGGCGCGCTTGTCATCCAGCATCTGGGAGGCTGAGACAGGAGGAACGCGCTTCGAGGACAGCCTCAGCTACTTAGTGAGGCCCTTTGCAACTCAGTGAGACCTTGTTTCAAAATAATTTTTAAAAATAGGGCTGGGGGTGTCGCTCGGAGGTAGAATGCCCCTAGGTTCCATCCCCAGGACCGCAAAGAAAGCAAGCAAGCAGGGAATTCTTCTCTCCGCAAACCAGGGTTGACCACAGAGCCCCTCCAGAGCACTCTGGACCCTGGTGAGCAGCCGCGGCAGGGAGATACCAAGGTGTGCGCCCAAGAGGAAGCGGCTTTGGGTCCAAAGGGGCGGGCCTGAGCCTTCTCCATCTCTGTCCCCAGAAGTGAGGCTGCGCCCTGGAAACGGCCTCCAGGCCGGGGGAGGCTGCCCCAGAGCCTCAGTGTGGCAGGAGGAGGGCTTGGCACAGGGGACCGAAGCCGCCCGAGGGTGAGGATTGTCGCGGCCCTGCAGCCCGGCCCCCGGAGCTCCTGGACTCCCCCACGCCACAAGACGCTATTTTTTTTAACCGGTTTTAGAGACTCAGTAACACACATGGGTCGCATCTTTATCTTTGAGGTGATGGGTCAGGGTAGGTTGGTTTCTTGCAACGCAGGCCCAAGTACAAGGTGCAGGACTCTGTTCTTTAGGTGTCTGTTAAACACAGTAGAGGATGTGGGGTTTTTTTGTTTGTTTTTTGGGTTTTTTTTTTTTGTGTGTGTGGTACTGGGGATGGAACTCAGGGGCTTTCTACCTCTGGGCTATACTCCCAGACCTATTTTATGTTTTATTTGGAAACAGGGTCTCACTGAGTTGCCGAGAGCCTCACTAAGTAGCCGAGGCTGGCTTTGAACCTGCGCGATCCTCCTGTCTCAGCCTCCCAAGCGCGGGGATGACAAGCGTGCCCACCGCGCCCGGCTTGAGGACGGTTTTTATTTCCTGTAACGCTGCACTTTCTTAACTCTCGGAACCGTCTGTGCCCTAAAAGAGCGGAGGACGAGGCTGCGTCCACCTGTGTTGGCCGGGGCGGGGCGCGCGTTGTTTCAGGAGAGTTCAGTGATCACCGTCCACTCTGGGAATCCTACCGTGAATTTTCCATGTTACTGCGGAGCAGTCCACAGAGTTGAAACCCGGACTTTCCTGTGAGATCCGCGTCCCGCCCAGAACCCGCTGCCCGACGGTCCCCCGGCCATGCTCGAATCCTGTGCTAGAAGAAGGACTTGTTTAAAAGAACCTGCCCCCCAAATGACTTACAGGCAAGATGAGAGGAACTTGATCACCCGGCTTCTCCCCGGAGCCGTGGGGACCGTGGCGGATCTCCCCGGGTTTACCCAGCGTGTAACCGGCCCGGTGACACCTGTCATTACCATGAGAGTTGACACAAAGTTATGTTAATGCAAGTGTTGTTCCAGAAATCGCAGTGATTCTTATCAGCTCCGCCTCCTGTGCTTCCCGTAACATCCAAAACTACTTTCTAAAAAATCCCGAATTCCGTTTTAACGTGGCGTCCGTGCGCGTCGCAGCGAGGACGTCCCCGCGGGAATCGTTCCAGTCCCGGAGTTGCCCGTCTGTCTCTGGAAACGGAATTAAATCAGGTGCTTCCCCCGGGAGGCTTGTGTTGACCTTGTCACTATATGTTAATCCTCTAAATGTCAAATAAAATATAACTCCTGGCATAGTTTCACCGGGCTCTTCTGTCCTGGGAGGAGAAGACCCCCGTCACCGAAGCCCCCTGGGCCCTGAGCCCCAGACGGGGCAGCGGTGGCTCCGGGGCTGGAGACAGACCTGAGGCCGCTTCCCCCCCACACACACACAGGCCAGACATCTCTGAAGCTCAGGTCCATCTGTCCGAGGATCTGGGGAGCAGCTTTTTCACGTGCAGATGAGGCAGGCTGCTCTCCTCTCGGGCTCTGCAGCGGCCCTGTTGCCTGAGGGACGGCGGGATTCATGGATCCGGGCACAGGTGCTCTGGGCGGCCCGCCTAGGATGGCTGCCTCCCTCCCTGCACAGGCCACCTGAGCTGTGGGGGGCAGCTTGAAAAGGTGGGGGCCTCGTGCCTGGCACCCCGTGGCCCTGGCTTCGTAGTCACGAGTTCCAGGCCTGAACAACTTAGTAAGACCCTGCTTCAAAACATAAATAAGAATAGTTCTAGGGAGCGGGCGTGGTGGCGCAGGCTTGTAATCCCAGCATTCAGGAGGCTGAGACCGGAGGATCGCGGTTCGCGGACAGCCTCAGCTACTTAGGCCCTTTGCAACTCAGTGAGACCCTGTTTCAAAATAAAGAATAAAAAATAGGGCAGGGGGTGTAGCTTAGAGGTAGAATGCCCCTGGGTTCCATCCCAGACCTGCAAAAAAAAAATAAAATAAAAAAATCTAGAGGTGTAACTCAGAGGTAGAATCCCCACTGGGTCCAATGCTCAATAACACACAATAAATAAATAAAGTGGTACTGGGAATTGAACCTAGGATGGGAGCCCACCTCTGAGCTGTACCCTGGCCCTAAGTTTATTATTTATGTACTTACATTTGTGTGTGTGTGGTACTGGGGATGAAACCCAGAGACATTCGACCTCCGAGCTACACCCCAGCCTCATTTTTTAATTCTTTATGTTAAAACATAAAGAATTAGAAAAATCTGAGTTGCAAAGCACCTCACTAAGTAGCTGAGGCTGTCCACAAACCGAGACCCTCCTGTCTCAGCCTGGGATTACAAGTGTGCGCCACCATGCTGGGCTCCCTATTTTTATTTTTATTTTTATTTATTCATTTACTTATTGATACTGAGGATTGAACCCAGGATCATTGTACCTCCAAGCTATACCCCCAGCCCTTTTATTTATTATATATATATATTGCAGGTCTGAGAATGGAACCCAGGGGCATTCAACCTCCGAGCTACACCCCAGCCCTATTTTTTTTTTTTTTATTCTTTATTTTGAAACAGGGTCTCTCTGAGTTGCACAGGGCCTCACTAAGTAGCTGAGGCTGTTCGGGAACCGTGATCCTCCTGTCTCAGCCTCCCAAATGCTGGGATTACAAGCGTGCGCCACCATGCCCACCTATTTATTTATTTATTTATTTATTTATTTATTTATTTAGTATTGGGGATGGAAAACCCAGGGGCCCTCACCTCTGGGCTACACACAGCCCTGTTTTATATTTGGAAACAGGGTCTCACTAAGTTGCTGAGAGTCCCGCTAAATCGATGAGGCTGCCTCCAGCCTTGCAATCCTGCGATCCTCCTGTCTCAGCCTCCCAGGTACTGGGATTACAAGCCTGCGCCACCACGCCGGGCTGGGCTCCAACTTCCGATTCATGGAGAACTCACGTTCTCGGTGGGGGACGCAGGATCCCGAGTCGGGGGCGCCTGGCTGGCCCCTCTGCTCTAGGCACTCAGCGGTAGCGTCATCTGGGGGGGAGCCGCATTCTGGGTCTTATCTCACAGGGTAGAGATGGATGCCTGGCACCCCCCTCAGAGCCCGGCTTCCCTGCGGGTGTGGCGGCCTCCGCCGGGCTGCTTGCTGATGGGGCTGCGCTCCCTGGAGCTCTGGGGCACCCACGGGCCGCACAGGCTGGAACCTGTGCCCAGCTGGGAACAGGAGCTGGGCTCGCCATTTCGGTTCCAGGCCCCCTGGGAAGCCACTCGAGCAGCCGGAAACACTGACGCAGAGGCGCAGGGAGGCCCGGACCGTGGGGCAGGTTCCTCGTGTCCATCTGCAAATGCCAGCCGCTGGGCAGGGCGCCCGGCTGCGGCAGCGTCGGCAGGGCAGGGGCGGCCCCTAGAGGGGGCAGGAGGCAGAGCGCCGGCGGCCCTGACCAGGAGGGCTCGCGCAGGGCCAGCCCTGCCTTTTATTTGTGGCGTTGGGGATGGGACCGCGGGGGCTCCTACGTGGCTACACCCCCAGTCCTTTTTCTTTCTTTCTTTTTTTTTTTTTTTTTTTTGGTACTGAAGATGGAACCCAGGGGCATTCTACCTCCAAACTACACCCCAGCCCTATTTTGTATTCTTTATTTTGAAACCGTCTCACTGAGTTGCAAAGGGCCTCACTAAGTAGCTGAGGCTGTTCTGAACCCTGATCCTCCTGTCTCAGCCTCCCGAATGCTGTCATCATAAGCGTGCGCCACCACGCCCGGGCCCTTTTTCTTTATTTTGAGACAGGGTCTCCCTAAGTTGCCTGGGCTGGCCTCAAATTTGAGATCCTCCTTCTCAGCCTCCCAAATACTGGGAGGGTAGGCGTGCACTAAGGCCCATCATGCTTGCCTTCTCTCTTTCTCTCTTCCTTATCTTTCTTTCTTTCGTTAAAGGGGAAACTCAGTGAGACGCTGTTTCAAAATAAAATATAAGCCGGGCGTGGTGGCGCACGCTTGTCATCCCAGCATTCGGGAGGCTGAGACTGGAGGATCGCGGATCATGGACAGTCTCAGCTACTTAGTGAGGCTCTCTGTAACTCAGTGAGACCTGGTTTCAAAATAAAGAATAAAAAATAGGGCTGGAGGTGTAGCTTGGAACTCAAATGCCCCTGGGTTCCATCCCCAGACCTGCAAAAGAAAAAATAAAATAAAATAAAACAAAATATAAAGCTGGGTGTGGTGACACACACTTGTAATCCCAGCATTTGGGAGGCTGAGACGGGAGGACCACGGTTCACAGACAGCCTCAGCTACTTAATGAGGTCCTTTGCAACTCAGTGAGACCCTGTTACAAAATAAAGAATAAGGGCCAGGAGTGGTGACTCTTATTCTTGTAATCCCAGCGCTTGGGAGGCTGAGACAGGAGGATCGCGCAGGTTCGAAGCCAGCCTCAGCAACTTAGTGAGACCCTGTTTCCAAATAAAATATAAAATAGGTCTGGGAGTATAACCCGGAGGTAGAAAAGCCCCTGGGTTCCACCCCAGTACCACAAAAAAAGAAAGGAAGAAGGAGGAAGGAAGGAAGGGAGGGAGGGAGGAAAAGAAATCGGGCTGGGGGTGTAGTGCGAAGGTAGAATGCCCCTGAGTTCAATCCCCAGTACCACAAAAAAATTAAAAAGGGGGCCGGGCGTGGTGGCGCACGCTTGTAATCCCCATGCTTGCGAGATATATATACAGGTGTCTGGGAGTGTAGCCCAGAGGTAAAACGGTTTCCAGGAACCCCAGTACCACACACACACAGAAAAAATAAAAATAAAAAAGGAGGAAGAGAGAGATTGATTCTGAAATTGTGGAATCCACAGGTCAAGTCAGGCTGTAAAGCAAACGCCCAGGATCCCCTGTGGGTCTCGAGTGCGACACAGGAGACGCGGCGGGCCCGGCTCAGAGTCGCCAGCTCTGCCCACCACCTGGATGGAGCCCCTTCCCTGGCCCTGCTGGTCCATCCCGAGACCCGGTTGACGTGGGAGGCAGAGGCCGCACTCAGCAGCCCCTTTGTGTGGTAGTAGTGAGTGGCGCCAGCTGGGCACGTCTCAGGGCCATGCATCTCCGTCCTCAGAGCCCAGGGGCTGGAGGAGCTGGGAGGGAACGCCAGGATTGCTTTCTGCTGGGCTGGGACGGGGAGGATCTTTTGGGCAGAGCGCCTCCTCCCAGGACACTGCGCTACCCTTGTGCCTCTGGCCTCGGGCCAACCCTGTCCAGATTCTTCAGACTCTGTCCCCAGCAGGCTTGGTGCCCACACTTGTAATCCCAGTACTTGGGAGGCTGGGGCAAGAGGATCGCAGGTTCGCAGCCAGCCTCAGCAGTTTAGTGCGGCCCTGTTTCCAAAAAAAAACACAAAAAAAAAACCAAAAACAAAGTGTTCACTCCTCTTTTTTATTTTATTATTATTAATTAATTAATTTATTTATTTTGCAGGTCTGGGGATGGAACCCGGGGGCATTCGACCTCTGAGCTACACCCCCTGCCCTATTTTTTATTCTTTGAGACAGGGTCTCACTGAGTTGCAAAGGACCTCATTAAGCCTCCCGAATGCTGGAATTACAAGCGTGCGCCACCACGCCCCGCTTTTACTCCACTTCTTTGAGCTTTCTCCAAAGACATTAATTAATTTCTTCTGTGCCAGTTCTCTCAGTTTTCTGCCCTCCATAACCCTCCCTCCCTGCCCACCCTTTGTTATTCTTCTTGTACCGGGGATTGAAACCAGGGGTACTTTACCTCCGAGCCTACACCCCATGTGTGAGCACATGCGTGTGTGTGCACGCGCGTGAGAGCGAGAGAGAGATGGGGTACTAGGGGCTGAGCCCAGGAGCATTCTACCCCCACCTCATTATTTTTATTTTTTGTTTTGAGACAGCGTCTCGCTGGGTTGAGTCTCGCTGTCGCTGAGGCTGGCCTGGAACCTGTGGTCCTGCTGGCTCGGCCTCCCAGGTACTGGGACTGCAGGACTCTAAGGGTAATCTGCACGGAACAGGACGGGCCGGCGCAGTCTGGAGGGGCTGCATCTAGCAGGTGCGCCTGCTGTCGGCTGATGAGCGAGCCACGGAGGAGGGACGGCCGTGCAGCTGAGCCTTGCCAGGCTCCCGGACAGAAACCAGGAGCCTCCCTCCGCCTGCGCGTCCGCCCGCTCGGCGGGTCCACGGCGGCCCCAGCCCGCCTGGTTGCTGATCCCAGGTCTCAGCTGAGACCCGAGAAGCTGTGTATTTTAGGGGAAAGCATCCAGGTAACATCTCGAGGCAAACTGGTACCTACCTACTTCTCTCCACCACCCCACGGTACAAAAGAACTCTGAAATAAGTCCTCAGACCGAGCTCCTTCATTCCCATCTTCCAGGTTAAAGTTACTCATGAAATATATCCCACGGGATCCCCGCATCCAATCTTCCAATGTGAGCGGGGCCGAAATACTGACAGGAGACACCCGCAGGCACGCATGCGCGCGCGAAGCCCAGGGTGCCGGGCAGGCGGGCGGTCCTGGCTGGCCAGGGTCTGCAGGCCCGGTGCCCTGGGGCAGGCTTGGGCCCTGCCACCTTTACTCTTTGGGCTGCGTTTCTGTACACTGCTGTCGGGGGCGGCAGGTTGCCAGGCACCTGCTCTACCCCAGAGCTGTACCCCACAGGTAAGGGGGTTTGGGTTTTTACTTTTGGGGATGGAACCCAGGGGCATTCAACCTCCAAGTGACACTCCAGCTTTGTGTGTGTGTGTGTGTGTGTGTGTGTGTGTGTGTGTGTGGTACTGGGGTAGAACCCAGGGGATTTCTACCTCTGGGCTACACTCCCAGACCTATTTTATACTTTAATTGGAAACAGGGTCTCACTAAGTTGCTGAGAGCCTCACTAAGTAGCTGAGGCTGGCTTCGAACCTGTGCGATCCTCCTGTCTCCGCCTCCCAAGTGCTGGGATTACAAGCGTGCGCCACCACGCCCGGCCTTTTTTTTTATTCTTCATTTTGAAACAGGGTCTCACTGAGTTGCAAAGGGCCTCACTAAGTAGCTGAAGCTGTTCGCGAGCTGCAATCCTCTTGTCTCCTGAATGCTGGCATTACAAGCGTGCGCCATCATGCCCGGCATCATTTTTTATTTTGAAACAGGGCCTTGCTCAGTGGCTGAGGCTGGTCTTGAACCTATGGTCTTCCTGTTGAGCCTCCCAAGTACTGGGATTGCAGGTGTGTGCCATAGCACTCGGTCCCTACAATTTTTTTTTTTTTTTTTTTTTTTTTGGCGGGTCTGGGGATGGGACCCAGGGGCATTTGACCTCTGAGCTACACCCCCAGCCCTATATTTTATTCTTTATTTTGAAACCAGGTCTCAGTTGCAGAGGGCCTCACTAAGTAGCTGAGGCTGTCTATGAACCACGATCCTCCGGTCTCAGCCTCCCTAATGCTGGGATTACAAGCCTGCGCCACCACTCCCGACACAAGTAAATGTTTTTGTGGTACTGGAGAGACTGAACCCAAGGGCGTTCTACCTCCTAGCTACATTCAGACCTTTTTTTATTCTTTATTTTGAAACAAGGTTTTACTTAAGTTTTAAGAGGGCCTAAGTAGCCAAGGCTGGCTGAGAACCTGTGATCCTCCTATTTCAGCCTCTCAAGTACTAAGATTACAAGTGTGTGTCCCACCATGACCGCCTGCAAATTTATTATTATTATTATTATTATTATTATTATTATTATTATTTTTGCGGTTCTGGGAATGAAACCCAGGGGCATTTGACCTCTGAGCTACACCCCCTGCCCTATTTTTATTCTTTATTTTGAAACAGGGTCCCACTAAGTTGCGGAGGGCCTCACTAAGTAGCTGAGGCTGTCCGTGAACAGTGATCCTCCAGTCTCAGCCTCCTGAATGCTGGGATTATAAGTGTGCGCCACCACACCCAACTTTGCAAATATTTTTAAAGTAACTTATTTAAATCTCAACTTCCTCTCCACAAAAAAGTCTCAAAAGCAATTAGCCCAACCTGCAGGGCAGGGAAGACAGATCCCTAAGCTCCAGTGTGCTGGAGCTCCCGGCACACTCCATAGGCTGCAGTGCCCACAGGGCCTCCGACTTGGGCCAGGCGAGGGCCTGCCAAGCTGGGACCAGGAGACGCGGTGCTGGGTGTGGGCGGGCACGGACAGGCCTGGGGCTGTGCTGGCCTCGACTGCTGGCCGCAGCGGGCCCCAGTCTGGGCTGGGGCTGCTCCCGAGAGTCGACGATGCTCCCAGTGGCAGGCCCCCTCCTCCAGCCGCCACCCCAGCCTCTGGTGTGGTGTACACGGCTTCTGGTGCACGCGGCCCTCCTGTGCCTGGGCACTCGTCCCGTTAATCACCAGGGCTCCGGGGCTCTCCCGGCCCAGCGGCCGCCCCGTCTCCTCTCCAGGAACTTCAGAATGAACAGAGCAGAGGCCGAGATGACTGAGGGACGCCTCTGTGTTTATTATTACATTCTCAACACAAACCAGGCCACGCAGACGTGGGCTGGGCTGCCACCTGCGATGGCCTGTGTCACTGCGGGTGCGGCGTGGCCCTGGGCTCTGCCCAGGGTGGCCACGGCTGCAGCAGCTTTCAGAGGACCGAGGCCATCCACAATCCCCGGCAGTGGCCGCCTGCCTGAACCAGGCAGGAGCAGACCCCCGAAGCGAGGGCGCCCCCGGGCCCGCAGCAGCACCTGTTTCCACGGAGCCTGAGGCCACACAGAGCGGTTGGGGGCTGGGTCCCAGGACCCCCGCTCTGACCCCGACACAGTCAATACCTGGTCCCCTCTGTTCCGTCCAGAGCCCCCAACATCCCCGGGGACGAGCTGCGGCCTCACTGGGCTCAGTGGTGCCAGCTCACGCCCGTGGCCACCGATAACACATGAGGTATTCCTGGCAGCTGGACGAGCACCCACAGGGTGGCTGCTGCACAGTGGACCACAGCCCCTCGGGCAGCTCAGTGACCAGGCAGGGGACAGAAGAAGCTTCCCAACCGCAGGACCCGGCCCTCCTCCTCCAAGCCCCCAGGGGCCTTGTGAAGTGGGCCGCGGGGGGCAGGTGGGCCTCCTGCTCGCTGTGGGCCTCTCCCTGTGAGTCCTTGGCTGCTGGGCCAAGCACGCGGTGGGCAGTGGCCGCTCTGGACCCTTGTCCCAGCAACGCTGAGGGGCGGCCCTGGGCTCCGGGTAGGACGAGGGCTGGGCGGAGCTGGGGGAGGCTGGGTGTGGGACATGGCGGTGGCAGAGGCCCAGTGAACGCCACAGTCGGTCACGGAGGAGCCAGCGGCGGCGTATTTCCCAGGCGAGGCTACTCACTGCGGCACCGCTGCATCCGCAGCCTGGGGAGGGCCTCGGGGCCGGCAGGACAGCGGCCCTCAGCAGGCGGCCCTCCGGGGGACGCGGGGCGGCCGCGGCGACTTACGCCTGGCCCACCGAGTCACAGGGCGCGGGTCTCTGCCTCGATCTTCTGCTCCCCGTGCAAGCTCTCGGGGTCCGGGAGCTGCACCACGCTCTGCCGGATGGCGATCTCGGGGCCGCCCCCATACAGGCTGTTCAGGTAGTTCCAGGTCTCCTCAGAGATCTGCCCGTAGTCAGCCCCTGTGGGCACCACGTGCGTCATTCGTGGCCTGCAGGGCGGCCCCGGGCGGGAGGGTGGCGTGCCAGTATTGGGAAGGGGCATCCAAAATTATTAAGGCGCCGGTATTGGAAAACTGCTTTGATAATCTCCAAAATGTACGATGTAGCCGGGGCCTGGTGCCGCGCAGGCGCTCAGGCAGGGAGGGCGGCAGCTGTTACAGTGCAGAGGTCCTCTCTGTCTCTGCCCTTCATTCTAGTCATTAACCTATAGTAAAGGCCTTAGGGTCAACTGAAGCCTTTAGCTCTAAAACTACAATGGAGGCAGCCGGTGACTCTGTTTCCCCCTCTCCTCTGGGATCCGGCCTGGGCACAGGAAAGGTGAACTTTGTGCGCGGCTTCAAAGCGCCCTAGCTGATGAGCAAATAATACTGCCCAGTACAATAGAGCCGAGGGCCAGGTAGATCCTCGACCCCTGCGCTTAGGACGTGGCTGGCCACAGACAAAGAGGCACCGCCTGGCTAAGGGATAGGTAACTAGCCCATTGCCCTGGTAACGCTGACGAGGACGATACCAACACAAAACCTATTTAAAGGCTGGGGTCCCCAAAAGGGGCCGGACTTCCACTTCGGGCTCCCCAGCACGCGGGTCGGCACACTGCTTTTCCCTTCTCTATGTCCTACTGATTCGGTAATAAAGATTTGTTAAAGCTGCACCGAGCTGCCTGTTAGTTTTAATTTTTCTATTCAACAAACTTTAGTTGAATAAGAAAAAGAACCCCCACCATTTACACCCTAACAGGTGGCGAGCCACCAAGAGGAGATAGCCGTGCTGTCCAGAGACAGTCACTCGGCTACTGCCCGGAGGAGACTGGAGGCCACTGTCTTCCTCCCATGGTGGGCTGACAGGAAGAGAGGGCGGCCACCAGGTGGAGGGAGAGCTGGGGGGCACACGCAGGCCAAGCCCCCGGCACTGCCGCAGGCCCTGGCGAAGGTGGCTCTGGGAGGGACAGGAAGAAGCATCCTGGCCTGGGGGTGGGGGGCAGGAGGGCAGGGCTTGGCCAGGAGGGCGGGGCTTGGCCAGGAGGGGCCTGGCCGCCCGGGACTCACCCTGCTTCAGCTGCACGTGGCCGCTACCTTTGAGCTGTGCAATCCTGCTGTTGTCAATGGGCCCGGGAGGCTCTGGAAGAGACGGGCCACTCAGCGCCGGCCCTGTCCCCCGCAGATGCAGAGCCGCCCGGGGAAGCCTCAATCCCAGTGCCTGGAGAGCCCCCCAGGCCTCTGGCTGGCGAGGTCTCTGCTGGAGAGGCGCCTGGGGCACCGAGGGCCGCTCTAGTCAAGTTTTAGTGACGGGGACAGGGGTGCCCAGGGTCTCAGGCTGCAGAGACATGGCGGCCATGTCTCTGGAGGCGGCAGCTGCTCCCCATCCCCTTGACATGTGCTGCCCCAGCCCAACCGTGGAAATGAGAGGTGTTCACCCAGAGCCAGGCCTGGGCAGTTCCGTGACCCCCGGGTCATCGCTGGCGTAGGCCAGGCCGGGCTCCGGTCCAGAGCTGGGGCCACTGGCTCCCAGCCGCCGCCCACAAGTGCAGGCCGAGGGCTGGGGCGGCCTTTGCTGGGGGCTGGGGCGACCCGGAGCTCCCTCCACAGGGTGCGTTTCTACCTCCATATATCTGAAGGGTCAGATGCTGGAACCAGAGCTCTGAGAGTCTAGACCATCTACCGACCGCGGTGGGCCCTGTGAGGGCGCAGGAGGCCAGAGGGCAGGCCTCGTGGGAGGGTCAGCAGGTGTGGACAGGGGCAGGGGAGTGGACTCACCGCTGTCCTTTCCCTTGACGAAGGCCTCCCACTCCCGGAACCACTGCATGCTGATGCAGTAGATGACGCCGGGGGACTCCTCGGCCTGGAACGCCTTGTTCAGCTGCAGGGGTGGGGGCAGGTCA
The DNA here is from genome assembly GCF_963383645.1 of Muscardinus avellanarius. Classification (NCBI taxonomy): domain Eukaryota; kingdom Metazoa; phylum Chordata; class Mammalia; order Rodentia; family Gliridae; genus Muscardinus; species Muscardinus avellanarius. Next base: position 6,859,026 of record NC_137799.1, read on the forward strand.
GCCTCGCCCCGTGCCCACAAGTCCACAGTGTGGGGTGACACGGCGGAGGTCACCCAGACCGCTAGCGCCCACGTGGAGACGCTCCTGCTGGCGCAGCCGCTCGCGCTTCCCCTGACAGCACTTCATTTTACTATTAGTATTATTACAAATATATATATATATATATATATATATATATATATTGGTGGTACTGGGGATGGAACTCTTCTACTTCTGGACTATACTCCCAGATCTATTTTATTTGGAAACAGGGTCTCTTAAGCCAGCTGAGGCTGGCTTTGAATCTGCACGATCATCCTGTGTCCTCCTCCCAAGCATAGGGATTACAAGTGTGCGCCACCATGCCCGGCTTATTACTATTATTTTTGCAGTGCTGACCAGCTGCCCCTGCAGAAGCCTGGCCTGCTCTCAGCGGCCGCCTTTACACCTCACAGCCTTCACTTCCCCGTCAGTGTGCAGAGCCGGGGTCTCCACTAGGAAGCTCTGCCTCCAGCTGATGTACTGGGGATTGAGCCCAGGCGCCCACTGAGCTACAGTCCCGCCTCTGACTTATTTTGTTTTGTTTTTTGCAGTACTGGGATGGAACCCAGCTAGGGGCATTCTACCTCCAAGCTATACCTCCAGCCCTACTTTTTTATTCTTTGTTTTGAAACAAGGTCTCACTAACTTGTGGAGGGCCTCACTAGGTAGCCGAGGCAGACTGCAAATCTGTGATCCTCCTTTCTCAGCCTCCCAAGTCCTGGAATTACAGGTGTGCGACGCCACGCCTGGCTTACTTTGTCTTTTGAGATAGGGTAGCGCTAAGCTGCTGAGGGCCCCGCTGAGCGCTGAGGCCGGCCTGGGCCCTGTCATCCTCCTGTGTGAGGAGGGACGCTGGCCAGCGTCCACAGGAGCAGGCCGGCCCTCGGAACAAAGGAGCGCTCATCCCCGTACCAGCCAGGGCAGGGGGACGCATCCTGCCTCGCTCAACTCACCCCAAAGCGAGCGAGTTTGAGCCTCTTAAGCCCCCAGAGCCCTCCCTCCTGCGCAGCCTGACTGCACAGGGCTCTGCTCAAGCCCGGCCCAGGCCGCGCGCACCTTAATGAAGGTGTCGATCTCCACCCGCCTGCGCTTGGCCAGCGCCTCGATCTCCACCTGGCAGAGGGAGCACACGTACAGATGGTTCACGGCAGGGCCGCCCCCAAACCTGCACCGGGGAGAGGGGGACAGGCTGCTAGCCCCGAGCAGGCGCAGCACCACCGCCGAGAGTGCTGCCTGCCCTCCCCACGCCTGCGCCCGCGCCCGGGACCTGGCCCAGCGCCCGCCACGACTCCCTCTCCTGCGGCCAGGCATGACTCCTGCCCGGCTCCAGGACCAGGTCACGGGGAGGCTGCGGCTAGGAGGGTGTGCGCGCCTGCCCTGGGGGCCCGCCGGGCTGAGGGACGCAGCTCTGTGAGTTTCCGACCCACTCCTGACGCCTGAGGCGGGGCTGGTGGTCCTGTGGATGAGGGGGACGGCTGCCTGGCTGGTCCTTCCCAGCTGCCTGGGCGGTGGCGGCCCCTCCCTGGCTGCAGAGGGTCCGGGCCGGGCTGCGGGGCAGCCGCTGCTCTTGCGTTCCCTTTTCTTTCTTTTGTGTGTGTCTGTGTGTCTGTGTGTGATGCTGGGGATTCAACCCGGGTGCCTTCGATCCTCAAGCTCCACCCTCAGCCCTTCTGTTTTATTTTGTTTTGACACAGGGTCTCGCTCAGTGGCTGAAGGTCTTGCTACATTGCTGAGGCCGTCCTCCAACCTGTGAGCCTCCTGTCTCAGCCTCCCAAGTGCTGGGATTTCAGGCGTTCCCCCCCCCCCGCCCACTCTCGGTCCTAATGGACTTGGCCCTGGGAGTCCAGCACAGCAGCTGCCTCAGTCTGGCCCTGGCCCATAGCCCCTGCCACTGCCTGAGGGCAAGCGCGGGGCCTCGCCAACCCCCGCCCTGCACCCAGCACCCAGGAGCTCATGGCTAACACACATCTTGTGCCAGCCATCCTGTCCCTCTTGACCCAGGGCCCTGACTGGACCCCCACCGTCCGGGCTCCTTTGCAGCGAGACACTTGGTGGCGGGGGGGGGGGGGGAGGCGGGCCTCACCTGCTATAGAGGTGCTCCCAGACGTTCTGGGGCAGGATGACCACCAGGTCGTCGATGTAGTGGTACTTGTTGGGCGGGATGCCTGCGGAGGGAGGCAGGGGAAGAGCCGGGCTCAGCCGCTGCCGCCCGCCACACCGCCTCCCCCACCCCTGCGCGCCGCTCACCTCCGTGGGAGCAGAGGAAGGTGTGGTTGGTGATGGGCCCCGGCTCCGCGAAGGTGTTGAACTTGTTCAGCCATTCCCGGGACACGTAGAACCTCAGCAGGCTGGGCTCCCGCATGGCGGCCAGGGACACAACCTGCTGCCGCTCGCGCACGGCCTCCTCGCTGCTCTTCCTGGGCCGGGGGAGAGGCGGGGTGAGCCGCAGCCGGGCCCCGCCCCGGGCACAGTGGGCGCCCCCCCCACCTGTAGAAGAGCACGTAGGCCTCTGCGTTCTGCACCACCGTCTCGTGCACCTCGGTGACGTACTGGTCGTCGAACTCGTACCACTGCCCGTTGATGACGTTCTGGCAGTAGGCGACGTAGTGGCCGCCTGGGGAGGACGGCGCCGGTGACGGGAGGCAGGAGCACCGGGTGGAGTGGGGAGGACTGCCTGACGTGATGCAGGAGCACCGGGGGGAGTGGGGAGGACTGCCTGACGTGAAGCAGGAGCACCGGGGGGAGTGGGGAGGACTGCCTGACATGAAGCAGGAGCACCAGGGGGAGTGGGGAGGACGGCCCGGGGCTGCCCGACTCACTGCCCGCCGTGCCGTGGTGGCAGATGACAGAGAGGAGGTCGTAGGTGGTGACCCGGGAGGCGCACTCCTTGGCCAGGAAGGGGCGCAGGTCAAGGCCCTCCAGGGGGAAGGACACGTGGCTGCTGATCTTGAGTGAGTACAGCATCTCGTGCCGGAAGCGCTTGAGGTGGACGCACAGGATCTGGGGGCAGAGGCCGGCCCCGGTCACGGCTCGTGGCAATGCCCGGGAAGCTCCAGAGACGCTCTGGCGGAGCCTGTGCAGGGCCCCGGCCAGCGACCCGCTGAACAAGACATGCCATTCCTTTTGTCACGGGGCAACGCCAGGCTCTGCTGCGGGGCCCAGGCCGGGGCTGGATCCCCCCGGAGGCTGTCACGGCCCAGGTTCACTGTCCAAACTCTCTGATGACCCGTCCCGTCGGCACCAGCGACACACAGCGCCAAAAGCTTCCCAGCCTCCTTCGACACCACCCTGGCCCTACGGCTGCTCACGCTGCCCTCCGCGAGCCACAGGAGCCTGCTCTCCCTCCTCCCTCTCCCTCCTCTGCCATTCCCAGACAGCACTGCAGGGCCGGCCCGCCCCGCCCTGCCACTAGGCTCGGGTCAGGAGCCACTCAGGAGGCCCCGCTGGCCCCGCCAAACACCACCACGTGAAGGAGAAACAGGCCCCCAAGCAGAGGGCGCCCAGACGCAGGGAGGAGGGGGCGCCCTGTCAGCGCGCCAGGGTCTCACAAGGCCAGGAGGGCTCAGGGCTCCGGGTGCAGAAGCCCCGGGCGCAGGCGTGGGCCCGGCAGCCACCCACCTCGGGCAGGCGGAGGACTTTGCAGTACTTGACGCCATTCCGCAGCCTGGCGGGAGGGAAGAGCGCCGGTCAGGGCCCCACAGGGGACAGACCCCCCCGGAGGAGGTGTGCAAAGGGAGGCGTGGGGAAGAGCCCCCCACGCACGCACACTTACTTCTTGCACCGCTCACAACTGTACATGTTATCACCTAGAGCAGAAAACAAAGGGCAGAGGTCAGCGGGGCCAGGGATGGGGAGAGGAGACCCGAGGGCAATGGCTGTGCTTGCTTAAGGGAAACCCCGAGAGCTGCTGGACAGAGGCTGGACCCTGGAGCCGGAGCCAGAGCCAGAAGGAAACACATCTGACCTCAGAAACACTAAAGCTCTGGCATGGACATCACTAAAAACACAATCAAAAGTCGACCGGGCATGGTGGCGCACACTCTAATGCCGGCACTCGGGAGGGAGGCTGAGACTGGAGGATCATGTTTGCGGCAGCCTCAGCTACTTAGTGAGACCCTGTTTCAAAATAAAAAATTTAAGCTGGGCGTGGTGGTGCACGCTTGTAATCCCAGCATTCAGGAGGCTGAGACCAGAGGACTGCAGTTTGCAGTCAGCCTCAGCTTCTTAGTGAGGCCCTCTGCAACTCAGTGAGGCCCTGTCTCAAAATAAAGAATAAAAATCGGGCCGGGGGTGTTGCTCAGAGGTCGAATGCCCCTGGGTTCCATCCCAGACCCGCAAATAAAATAAAATAATTTAAAAATAGCGCTGGGGGTATAGCGCAGAGGTAGGATGCCCCAGAGTTCAATCCCCAGTATCCCCCCCCAAAAAAAGAAATAAAGTGATTGGTAAGATGTTAAATAGCCAATAGAAAAACAGGGAAAAGATAGGAATGGGAAACTTCTGATAAATGCAATCAACACATTTAATGAAACATATTCAAATTAATCAATAATCAAGGAAATGCAAAGTGTGAGAGAAGCATCGTTTTTTTCCACCAAATTTGTAAAAAATAAAAATACACTGGTTCCCGAGAGTGGGAAGGCGCCGGGGCTGGACGCGTGTTCCTGGCCCAGCCTGGTGCAGCCGACGGGGATCGAAGGCCTTCAGTTCTGGAAGCAAAGTCCAGCTGTGCGCTCAGAAGGTCCAGGCCACACGTATACGACAGCGGGGTCCACACGGGTCCCCCCCAGGCTGCACGCTGTCCTGGGGTACGACATGGGCCCCCCACACTGAGAGCCACTCACCCTTCAGCTCATCAGCAGCAAAAAAGGCGGCGAGGCAGTCCTCCAGGGTGACGACGGGCCCCCAGAACCAGCTTGGGGTGCAGGACACCACAAACCTGCAGGCAGAAAGGGGTGCCAGGTGTTCCAGGGCATGACCAACCACAGGACCTGGGCTCTGGCTGAGGGCTGTCCAGGCCGGAGCTGGACGCCATCGTGTCCTTGGGCCTGACCCTTGCCACCTGTCAGGGGCTGGGATCCTGCGCCCTCCTCTGGGCGGCCATGCCCTGGGCCAAGTGCCGGCGTCTGGCAGCGGGGCTGGGGTGGCCGCTGTGCTCTCAGGCAGGGCCAGCCCCGCCATTGCTTCTTGGGCGCTCTCGGGGTGACCCTGCCCGCCACCTTCATGAATGATCCGGTCTAGACTATGTACAGTGTCTAGGGAGCCCCCCCCCGCCGGCCCCATCTGCAAACTCTCACACGTCCATAGGCCCCCAGACCCCTCCAGAACACTCCCTGCCCTACAAACCCTTGCACCCTGCTGACCGGTCTCTCCTGCCCAGGACACCGGGACGGTGCCCAGCTGCGGCCCCACAGGCGGGAAGGGGGCGTACCGCCGGATGTATTCCACGATGAAGGCCAGCCAGCCCTGGGTGGTGTAGCTGTCCCCGCAGGCGCCTGGCTTGGCCGGCACGTTCTGGTAGATGGCCGAGTGGAGCTTGGCCAGGTCCTCCTTGCCAGGAATGGGCAGCGACAGGTCCTGGAAAGTCTCCACCGTGGTGGACACCTGCGGGGTGAAGGTCAGCTGGTACCCATGGCCAGTGGCATCTGCACCCCAGATCTCAGGCCGGCCGGCAGGTAAGGCTGACAGCCTGTTCCCCCAGGAGCCCACGACCAGGACCCCCTCCCCAGGAGAAGGCAGGGACCACAGGTGGACTGCCCAGTCCCCCCCACCCCTCCCTGTGCCAGGTCACCCACCCGGTCACAGGTAAGACACTGCACAAGGCTTAGAATGGAGCCGTCGAAGATGTCTGAAATGACGCTGCGGTAGCGCTGCTCCTTCCGCCTCCGGCTACCGGAGCTCAGGACCTGGGCTGGGGGCACAGCACAGGGCTGGGCCCGCACCTCTGCCAGGCCGGGGCAGGCATGGGGCTCAGGACCTGGGCAGGCATCGGGGCTCCCTTTGCCAGGTGTGGGGCCAAGTCTACTCATCATGTGACCACATGTGTAACCCCCCCATCATCAGTAAAGTGGGCCCCTCACATCCCAGAGGTGTCATGAGATTCAGAGGTGGTGTGAGGAGGCGCTGCCCAAGCCCTGGCAGCAGGCGCTCAAAGCTGGCAACCACGGGTCCCGCGTTTATTCCGCCCATTCCCGGCCCAAGCTCCTGCCCGCCCGCCCACCCGCCCGCTGCCCACGAACCTTTCTTGAGCACGTAAGACGGCCCCATCCGCACGGGGCTTGCGCGGGGAGGGCTGCCCGACAGCTTGGCGTGGCCCTCGTGGTGGTGGACTGGGCTGCAGGGGTGAGAGGGGCTGCGCATGTGGGCATCGTTGTCCGGCTCTGGGGGCAGAGAGGGGACGTGCTGGGCTGGGGCGGCAGCTGGTGCCCCCTGTGCCAGCTGGGCCCAGTGCCTCTCTTCTGCCCCGTGCCCGCTCTGGCACCACCCAGCAGCTGAGCTGAGGCTTCGTGAGCCCAGGGAACCCAGTGCTGAGGCTGCTTCTCACGTGCTGTCAGGTCAGAGGGGAGACCCCACCCCGGGTGGGCTGCTGCGCGCTGGCGCCTGGCACGCAGTTGGTAGTGGGCACTCAGGCTGGATTCCCCCACAGGCCCTGGCTACCGGGTACCTGGTGTCCAGCAGGGACTGGCGGACCGCGGCGACGGGGGCCGGGCCTCAGCGGGCTGGTCGTCGAGCGCGGCCACAGCGGTGTCCACGTCCGCGTCCTCGTCCACTTGCTCTGAGTTGGCGCGCTGCTGGCCCCAGGAGAACTTGCGGTCCTTCATGCGCTCCTTCTCGGAGACGGCGCGGCCCGCCTCATCGGGGCTCAGCAGCTCCGCCTCGGCCTGGGAGCCGGCCCCGCCGCGGCCCTGCCCGTCACCCTCACCCCGGTCACTGCGGTCACTGCTCGAGTCGCAGGACAGGAACTCGTCCTCTGACGGGCTGCGGTCGCCCTCCCGCTTCTCGTCCGTGTCGCTCGAGTCCGAGTCGCGAGCGTCTTGTGGAAGCACTGCGGCGGCCACGGCCGGCTCCTTAAGCTCCTCGTGCAGCTGGTCCATCAGGCAGCGCAGGAACTCCTGGGTGTCCTGGAACCGGGGGCCGTGTCGGGTGCTGGGACAGCGAGCTGTCACCCTCAGGACAGCGCTGTTCTGACCCATCCTCCCGAGGGCTCTGCGGCTCGGCTCAGCGAGGCCATGCACGGCCTCCTGGCCACACAGCCGTGACGTGCCAGGCAGAGCCAGATACCCGGAGGCACTGACTCCGAATCCCACCGCCCCGCTTCCAGTTAGTGTGGCGAGGGGTGATGGCAGCCCACCTTGCCAGCTAGGGCACCGGAGGAGGACCAGGGTTCTGAGCCTGGCTCTACCGATATCCACGGCCTGTCCTGGCCCACAGCTGCAGGGCTAGGCTCCAGCCAGAGCCGCCATACCCCCGAGCATGAGAGGGGCCGCTGTGTGGGCCCCACGGCCCCGGGCGACGTGCCCAGGCATGAGCAGAGGGCCTACCACCAGCCAGGCAGCTTGCCCGCGTCAGGCTCACCGACAGACCCTCAGCAGGAAGGGCCTTCAGTCTCCGTCTACTGCTCCTTGTGTGTTTGTGGGGGGATACTGGGCTTGAACCCAGTGGCACTCCACCCCCCAGCTACACCCCCAGTCATTTTTAATTTTTTAATTTTAATTTTTTGTTGTTGTTTTTGCTGGTCTGGGGATGGAACCCAGTGGCATCACCCTCCGAGCTACACCCCTGCCCAATTATATTTTATTGTTTTTTTTGAAACAGGGTCTCACTGAGTTGCAGAGGGCCTCACTAAGTAGCTGAGGCTGTCCGTGAACTGCGATCCTCCGGCCTCAGCCTCCCAAATGCTGGGATGACGAGCGTGCGCCACCGCGCCCGGCTTTTATTTTGCTTTGAAACAGGATCTCGCAGCTGTGCATGGTGGCACACATCTGTCATCCCAGTACCTGGAAAGCTGAAGCAGGAGCAGCGCAGGTTCGAGGACAGCCTCAACATTAGTAAGACTCTGATCAACCGAGCAAGACCCTGTTTCCAAATAAGAAATAAACCCAGGCTGGGGGTGTAGCTCAAAGGTGGACTCCATCTGGGTTCAGTCTCCAGTACCATAAACACACACACACACACACACACACACACACACACACCTCGCTAAATTGCTGAGGCTGGCCTCTAACCTGAGAGCCTCCGGTGTTACCCTCCCAAGTACTGGGATTATAGACATGTGTCACCAGGCCCAGTTTGGGTCTTTTTTCTTTTTTTCTTTTTCTTTCTTTCTTTCTTTTTTTTTTTTTGTGGTACTGAGGGTGGAACCCAGGGGCTTTCTACTTCCGGGATATACTCTCAGACCTTTTTTTTTTTTTTTTTTTTTTTGGTGGTACTGGAGTGGATCCCAGGGGCTTTCTACCTCCGGGCTATACTCCCAGACTCATTTTATACTTTATTTGGAAACAGGGTCTCACTAAGTTGCTGAGAGCCTCACTAAGTAGCTGAGGCTGGCTTTGAACCTGCGCGATCCTCCTGTCTCAGCCTCCCAAGCGCGGGGATTACAAGCATGCCCACCGCGCCCGGCTTTTTTCTTTTTTTTTTTTAGTGGTACTGAGGATGGATAGAACCCAGGGGCCTTCTATCTCCAGTCTACACCTGTAGCCCTATTTTATTTTTAATTGGAAACAGGGTCTCGCTCGGTTGTGGAGAGATTCACTAAGCTGCTGAGGCTGGCTTCGAACCTACGGTCCTCTTTTCTTAGCCTCCCAAGTACTGGAATTGCAGGTTGTGCCAACATGCCCAGCTTGGTTCTTCCTTGTGTGTGTGTGGGGGGGTACTGGGGACTGAACTCAGAGGCATTCTACCTTCGAGCTACACCCCCAGCATGATTTTTATTTCTTATTTGGAAACAGGGTTTCACTAGGTTGATGAGTCTCACTACTTGCCGAGGCCGTCCTTGAACCTGCGATCCTCCTGCCTCAGCCTCCCAAGTACTGGGATTACAAGTGTGTGCCACCATGCCTGGCTTTGGTTCTTTCTTTTAACACAAATACTGAGAGTTCTTTGTGAACTTCTTAACCCAGGCAGAAGCAGGACAGCCCTTTGTCTACCCAGAGGCTCATGGCTGCACCTCATTTTCGTCTTGGAAGCGTCCCCAGACTGTGTCCAAGAACCAGAGCAAGGCAGGCCTCTGGGTTCCTGATGGACACCATGCTGCATCCATGGCTCCCTACGGGTCAGCGCCCCGAGGGCCAGCCAGGCACCTCGTGCAGGGGAGGCCTGCCTCAGCCTGAGTCTGGCTGCCTGTGCGCCATGGCCCGAGCGGCCGGAGCGAGGGCGGCGCTCTCTGACCTGACCCGGCTGACAGCGCCCCTCCCAGGATGACAGGGCAAGTTAGACCATGGGTGCTCTCCATGCCCAGGAAGAGGCCCGGGGAGGTGGCACTGGGCTGCTCGGGCGGAGCCCACGCCCACTGCCAGGGCTCGGGCAGAGAAAGGTCGCAGCCCTCAGCCCAGGACAGCCGGAGCAAGCTGATGGTGCGGGGAGGGAAGGCACCAGAATCCTGCTGCAATCACCAGGCCCCGCGCCCCGGCACGCAGGCTGGAGGAGACGTCCCGGCCAGCGACGGACGGGCCCAGGGGACCCAGACCCCAAGCCTCAGCAGCTCAGCTCTGGGCTGAGGTACACGGAGGCCTTGCTCGTCTCTGTCTTGGTCTCATGATTATGAAATGGAAAGCTACGGTTAGTTTTAAAGGAGTTCTCTAGATTAAAAAAAAATTTAACCAATATTTTTACTTTCACAAAAGTGAGACTGTGCGCACATTTTGACGTCACTGCGAGCGATGGGCTGCGAGGCCGGGACCGGCACTCTCGGTCTCCCCACCTGTCGGGTGGGCCAGGCGCCAGCAGGTCCCAGGAGCCCCACCTGGCCCAGGCCTGCCTTGCCAGCACCCATCCGCCCGGCGGGGTTCAAAGCCAGCTGCCGACTCACCTGCTGGGCGTAGCCGCGGAACATCGGGTTGACCAGCTTGATCCCGTGGGACAGGCTGGTGGGGACCACGTAGCTGGGCCTGTGGGGACCGAAGCCGTCAGTCAGGGCCAGCCGGAGCCACCGAGGCCGAGGTGTAGGGCCTGTGAGGCCGCTCAGACTGGGGCCACCGGCCAGGCCCCAACAGGCGTCCCAGGCCCCAGGCCAGGGAGGACGCGCCGGGCCCTGGCTGCTGCCTCGCCTGGCCCAGGAGCGCCGCGGGGCGTCGCTGCCTGTGAGGCCCGGCCAGCTCGCTTGACACGTGCTTTCCTCTTTAAACATTTATTGTAGTTTTTCTCTTTCAGAGGCAATACATGTTTAATATTTTTAAAAAAATTACGGAAAAACACGGCAAAGCAACAGCACTGCCTGGAGAGAATCCCAGTAAGATGAAAATATTAAGACTTCCCGAGCGTGCTGGGAAAGCGCAGACACCCGCGTGCACAAACCTGACGTCGGGCCACCTGGACACCCACATCCGACGGTCTTTCGCCACTGCGTCACTCCATATGCTTCTTTTTTTCCTTCTTTCTTTTTTCTTTTTCTTTACTTTATTTCTCTTTGTTTTTGGAACTGGTCATTAAACCCAGGGGCATTCCACCTCCAAACTATACCCCAAGTTCTTTTTATTCTTTGTTTTGAAACAGGGTCTACGTTGCTGAGAAATTGCTGAGGCTGGCCTTGAACCTGCCATCCTCCTGTCTCAGCCTCCTACACTCAGCGCATTTCTCTGTGTGTGTGTGTGTGTGTGTGTGTGTGTGTGGTACTGGGGTTCCTGGATACCCTTCTACCTCCGGGCTACACTTCCAGACCTATTTTTATACTTTTTAAAAATTTGGAAACAGGGTCTCTTAAGCCAGTGCAGCTGGCTTCAAACCTGCGCGATCCTCCTGTTTCTGGCTCCCAAATGCGGGGATTATAAGCGTGCGCCACCACACCCGGCACTCTGTGCTCATTTTATATTTTATTTATTTTATTTTATTTTTTTTATATTATTCTGCCTCCGAGCTACAATTCCAGCCACAATTTACTTATTTAATTTAAATTTTCTTTGCAGTACTGAGGATTGAATCCAGGGGCGGTCTCACTAAATTGCAGAGGGCCTCACTAAGTAGCTGTGGCTGGCTGTGAACCTGTGATCCTCCTGTCTCACCCTCCCAAGTATTGGGATTATAGGCATGTGCCACCATGTCCAACTTCTATTATTTCTTTTTTCTTTATTTTATTTTATATTTTGCAGTACTGGGGATGGAACCCAAGGGCATTCTATTTTCGAGCTATATTTTCAGCCCTATTTTAATTCTATTTATTTATTTATTTATTTATTTATTTATTTATTTATTCTTGGTGGTACTGGGGATGGAACCCAGGGGCATTCTACCTCAGAGCTACACCCCCAGGCTGATTTTTTAATTCTTTATTCTGAAACAGGGTCTCACTGAGTTGCAGAGGGCCTCACTAAGTAGCTGACACTGGCCATGATCCTCCGGTCTCAGCCTCCCAAATGCTGGGATTACAAGCGTGCGCCACCACGCCCGGCTAAATTATTCCCAATTTTGACTTTTCCTCAAAAAATATCCAATCCAAGCCAGGCGTGGTGGCACACGCTTGTAATCCCCGCACTTGGGAGTCGGAGACAGGAGGATCACGCAGATTAGAAGCCAGCCACGCTGGCTTAAGAGACCCTGTTTACAAATTTTAAAAAAGTATAAAAATAGGTCTGGGAGTGTAGCCGGAGGTAGAGAAGGGTTTCCAGGAACCCCAGTACCACCAAAAAAAAAGTATATATAAATATACATATATGTATACATATATGTGTGTACATATATACATGTGTATATATGTATATATACATATATATGTATATATTTATATGTATATATCCAATCCACCAAGTGCTGTGTGCACGTATGTCACAGTCAACATGATTTACACTATAAGACTATAATGCACCCATAAAAGCACAGTATAAAAACAAAAATAAATAAGCAAATAAAATAAATCTCCAATCCACGCTCTGGGCTTTACGTTCACTTCCCCGAGGCACGGGCCTGGGCCTGGCCAGCACCCGCGCCCCTCCTGAGCCTTCTTCCACACGAGCAGCCTTGGCAGAGGCCCGGGACGGGCACGATTACCCGTGGGGTCAGCACAGACATGGCGAAGCGGCTGCCAGCAGGCTCGCCCCAGGGTCCAGCTCCTCCTCACGGACCGTGTGATTGTGAACAAGACGCCTGGACTCTCCGTGCCTCGGTTCCCCCGTTTGATGAGCAGGGCCAAGAGAGCCGCTACACACAGATGTGCCGTGAGCACCGGGGCCACGTGGGGCCGGGCCCCACCCTCCCACCTGCGCGGCCAGGGCTCCGTCACTCACCGCTTCTTGTGCCAGACCTCAGACACCAGCTTCTGGTAGCTCTTACACAGGGCCGGCTTCTTGTCCGTGCGCACCAGGCCTCCACACTCCAGGAAGAACTGCGTCAGCGGAGGGCTGGGGCGGGAGAGCGGGCGCCAGGTGAGGAAAGCCAACGCCGCCGGCGCTCAGGTGGGGCGCTCGGAGGCCTCCGCACCCAGAAACGCTTGCAGAGGAACTTCACTGGCTAAACTGCACCCCCCACCCCCAGTTCATAGGAAGCCCTGACCCCTAGCACCTAGGCCGTGACTGCAGATGGAGACGAGGTCTTTAAAGAGGTGTGGAAGCCGGGCGTGGTGGGCACGCTTACAATCCCAGCACTTGGGAGGCTGAGCCAGGAGGATCGCACAGGTTCGAAGCCAGCCTCAGCTACTTAGTGAGGCTCTCGGCAACTCAGTGAGACCGTTTCCAAATAAAGTATAAAATAGGTCTGGGAGTGTAGCCCAGAGGTAGAAGTTTCCAGGAACCCCAGTACCACAAAGAAAAGGAAAAAAAAAAAAGAAAGAAAGATAGGAAGCCAGCCAGCTAGCCGGTGTGCTGAGGCACGCTCGTAATCCCGGGACTTGGGAGGCGGAGGAGGAAGGACGACCGCAGGCTCAAAGCCAGCCTCGGCACTGAGCAAGATTCTCAGCGGTGAGAAATAAAATCAGGCTGGGCGCAGCTCTGGAGAACACCTCAGGGTTCCATCCCAAGTGCCCAAAATAAAGATAAAAAGGTGCTGAAGTTAAAAGGGGGCTGTGGGGAGGCCCCGATGCAGTCGGACTGACGCCCTTTTAGAGGAAAGCCGGGCACACTGAGGGTCCACAGGCGAGCGCACAGAGGGCGGCAGGCGAGGACAGGCAAGGAGGGGGAGGAGAAACGCTCCAGGCGCCCTGGCCGGGCCTGCGGCCTCCAGCACGCTGGACGCTGACTGGCTGGCGGAGGAGCCACCAGCGGGGACACCGCCATCAGCTTTCTCAGGACCGCCCCAGGCGCCGCCTCGGACGAGGGGCCACCTACCAGTTGGACAGGGCCTGCAGGGCGGCGTTCATGTAGCAGGAGTTCCCGAGGTTTTTCATGCCCGTTAGGCCTGGGAGAGGACACACGAGGGGAAGGGTGAGAAGCCCGCCGCTCGGCTGGGCCGGGCTCCCCCATCCCACTGGTGTTGGTGAGAGGCGCCGGCCGAGGACACAGCTGAGCCAGTGGGGCGGGCGGCGGGCCTCCAGGGGAGCCGCTGACCGTGCGGGCCCCGTGCTCCCGTGCCCGCGGCAGAGCCGCCAGCGCCCTGGTCCGGGGCCGTTACCTCGAGGCTTCAGGTCGTCCTCTGACTCGGACTCCCCTTCGTCAGCCACGGCGACAGGGACTGCCTTCGGAGGGTGAGAGGGCGGCGGGGAGTCCTGGGTAGGACCGATGGGAGAAATGGGCTGTGGAGGGGCCACGCGGCCCGAGGTGGGGAGGCCCAGCCACGGGCCCAGGACACCCAGGAAGAGAGGGCACCCCTGGCCTCACCTGGGGGCTCCTACAGTGGTTAATGACTTATCTCATTTGTAACACATTTGGGAAAGATAGGAACATAAAACCACTCACTCCCATTCCCTGAGAATGCTTACTGCTAGCTGCACGGACACAGTCACTGCACGCGACTGCCTGACATGCGCGCGCTCCCCAAAATGGGCAGTGTACGCGTTGGTGCAGAGCCTTTAAAAAAAATTCCTGCTGGGCGTGGTGGCCACGCTTGTCATCCCAGCATTCGGGAGGCTGAGACAGGAGGATCCGGGTTCGCAGACAGCCTCAGCTACTTAGTGAGGCCCTCTGCAACTTAGTGAGACTCTGATTCGAAATAAAGAATAAAAAGTAGGGCAGGGGGTGTAGCTCGGAGGTAGAACATCCCTGGGTTCCATCCCCAGACCCCCCCCCCCAAAAGAAAAAGTCCTAAATGCTCGGCAAACACCTGTCAAGTGACGGTGGAGACGCAGAGGAGACCGCAGTGCGCAGCACGTGGCCCGCCTCCCGGCTGCAACCCCAGCAGCTGCCCTGAAGCCTGGGGCTACGGGCCACGCACGCGGCATCCCCGGCCGGCCGCTGTCCTGAAGGCCCACGCCTGCTGCTGGGAGGGGCCACTCTCTGGCTGCCCATCACCTGGGTGGCTCCCAGGTGCGGGGTTCAGGGGACAGCACAGAGACCGTGACTCCTCGGGGCACACTTGCACACTTGTGACCTGCAGCGGCCAGCTGTCCGTGGGCTCCTAAAGCCCTTCGGCCCCTCGCCTCCGGGCCCGGGTGGAGGCCCTGCTCCCCGTCACCGGCGTCCTCACAGCCCAGGGCCTTGGCACCCACCGGGCTTGGCACCCGGTGACAAGCGCTCCCCAGAGCCACCTGATAACCAGCAGCCAGAGCGCCCCTGCTTGGGACCCACCCTCGCGGGTACCTGCTCTGAGAAGCGGGGTGCGGAGCCCGGCGGGTGCGCCTCCAGCCGCTGCTCCAGGAACACCTCGCGCTCGCAGGCGTAGCACCACAGCCGGAACGTGGTCAGGTTCACTGTGAGGTTGTGCCTTTTGACCTGGAGGGCAGGTGGAGCCAAGGTCAAGGTGGCCAGGCTGGCAGGTGTCTGGGTCCAGTGTCAGGCAAAGGCCCTCAGGCCAGGGTGGAGGCTGGGCCACAGCACCCAAGTCCTCTCTGCAGCAACCCTGCCTGACGCCCAACTCCTCAGCCCCGGGCAGGACGGTGGGGCGCCCCAGGATGCCTACCTGAGCATGGATGGTGCTGTGGTCAGCAAAGGACTCTCCGCAGCCAACATAGGGGCAGGCGACCTGGGAGGGAGGAGGTAGGGGTGGAGTGGGGCCAGCAGAGAGGACGGCGGCGATGTGGAGGCCTGACTCAGCCCAAAGCCGCGTGGCCGGCTCAGCTCAGCACAGGTCCTACGCTCCCAGCTCACGGGCGTCGCCCCTGGGCTCCCGGGGTGGGGGTGCGCCCGGGCCATTGCTGCTGGGCCCCAGATCCTGGCTCTCCATCAAAACCCTACTTGCTGTCTGCCCGCAGTGGCCCACGCCTGACTCGTTGCCTCGGGAGCCTGAGGCAGGAGGATCACAAGTGCAACAGCAGCCTGGGCAAGTTGGTGAGACCCAGTCTCAAAACAAAAAGTAAAAGTGCTGGGGGTGTAGCTCGGTGGTAGAGTGCCCCCGGGAACACACACACACACACACACACACACACACACACGCACGCACGCACACATACTGACGGACAGCAGCAGGTTAAAGAAGATGCTGGGCTGAATATTCCTGTCTCCCTAAGAAACAAAACTCTAGCTGGGCATGGTGACAAACACTTGTAATCCCAGTACTTGGGAGGCCCAGACAGGAGGCTCACAGGTTTAAAGCCAGCCTCGGGAACTTAGCAAGGCCCCCAGCAACGTTGTGAGACCCTGTTTCCAAATAAGAAATAAAACCAGGGTGGGGGTGTAGCTTGGAGGTAGAATGGCTCTGGGTTCAGCCCCCAGTACAAATATAAATAAATAAATAAATAAATAAACTACAAAGGTATAGAGAAAAAATGAAATTACTTGTAATTCTACCACTCAGAGTAAATCATGTTTGGTACCTCTACACGTACTCTTCTTCTCGTGCTGAGGATTAATTCCAGGGACATGCTGCCTCAGAGCTACCCCCAGCTCCTTTTATTTTGAAAAAGGGTCTCACTAAATGGCCGAAGCTGTCCTCAAACCTGGGAACTCAGCCTTGGAACTCAGGGGCATTCGATCTCTGAGCTACACCCCCAGACTTAGTTTTTATTCTTTATTTTGAAACAGGCTCTCACTAAGTTGCAGAGGGCCTCACTAAGTAGCAGCTGAGGCTGTCCTCTAACCGCGATCCTCCTGTCTCAGCCTCCCAAATGCCGGGATTACAAGTGTGCGCCACCACGCTCGGGTCCATCATGCCTACTTTTACTACTCTCTTTCTTTTTGTGGTACCAGGGATGGAACCCAGGGTCATTCTACCTCTGACCTCCACCTCCAGACTGATTTTTTATTCTTCATTTTGAAACAGGGTTTCACTAAGTTGCAGAAGACCTCACAAGTTGCTGAGGCTGTCCTTGAACCTACGATCCTCCTGACTCAGCCTCCTAAGTCCTGGGATTCCAGATGTGTGCCATGGTGTCTGGCTTTTCCTTGTCATTCTGAATGGCTGCCAGCCAGCCCAGGGACTCTGACCTGGGAGCCTGCGTTTCTGCAAGTCCTCTGGGGAAGGGACACTCCCAGCTATCTGGCTGGAACCCTTGGCCCTGTGGCTGCGGGGACCCTTACCTGGAGACAGGCCCACAGGTTGGGTCCAGCAACACCACAGGACTGGCAGGCTCCCTGGGGAAGAGGAGGGAGAAGAGGTGAGCCTGAGCTGAGGCCGCCCCGCCCGGCCCCACTAGGTTCCCATGGCAATTTCTCTTCAGTGTCAAAACATTTTCTTTCTTTCTTCCTTTCTTTTTTTTACAGTACTGGGGGTGGAACCCAGGGGCATTCTACCTCCGAACTACAGCCCCAGCCCTATGCTACACCCCCTGCCCAATTTTTTATTCTTTATTTATTTATTTTGGTGGTACTGGGGTTCCTGGAAGCCCTTCTACCTCCAGGCTACACTCCCAGACCTATTTTTACATTTTTATTTGGAAACAGGGTCTCCTAAGCCAGCGTGCGCGGCTGGCTTTGAACCTGTGCGATCTTCCTGTCTCTGCCTCCCAAGCGCGGGGATTACAAGCATGCGCCACCACGCCCGGCTTATTCTTTTATTTTGAAACCGGGTCTCACTGAGTTGCGGAGGGCCTCACTAAGTAACTGAGGCTGTCTGCGAACTGTGATCCTCCTGTCTCAGCCTCCTGAATGCTGGGATGACAAGTGTGCGCCGCCACGCCCGGCTCTGAACAACTTGTTTTAACAGGCCAGCAGAGAGCTCAGACAAAATTCATGAGCCGTCCACACACGCCAGCACAGAGCTTCAGAAGCGTGTCTGGTCGAGTCAGCACAGGCTCAGCCGGCTCGTCGGGGCTGCATCCTGGACGCCTGCTCACCTCTGCTGGGCTCATCAGATCACGTGAGCTGCTGGCAGGGGCCTGGCAGGCTGGATAAGCCTAGAGGAGCTCGCCCAAGACTCTGGGAACCACCCAGAAAGCCCTACACAGGCCCTGCCTTCCTTGGAGCGGCGCTCAGCTTTGCTCACGCCATGCCTTCGCCATGCCCTCGACCCGGCAGGACCCCAACCAGCGACCCTTTCTGCTCCTGCTCTTCTCCAGCAACTGCGCTGCGCTTCCGATCCTGGACGTGGTTCCTCAGTGCTACTCCCTGGCTGTTGGTGTGTGTTTGTTTGGTTTTCGTGGTACTGGGGTTCCTGGAAGCCCTTCTACCTCCAGGCTACACTCCCAGACCTATTTTATACTTTTTATTTGGAAACAGGGTCTTTTACACCAGCGCGGCTGGCTTCGAACCTGCACGATCCTCCTGTCTCCGCCTCCCAAGCGCAGGGATTACAAGCGTGGGCCACCACGCCCGGCTTTTTTTAAATTTTTATTGGTGCATTATATTCATATATCATAATGGGGTAAAAAACTTGTGTAGACATACATGCACACATCGCCCAGTCAGCCCCCGCCCGATTCCCACCCCATTCCCGCCCCACCCCTCCTTCCCGTGCTTGGCTTAGTGGTTGACTTCGATATTGTTTGTGGTGTTTTGCTGATTATTTGAACTCCAAGTCTGAGAATGATGTGCTCGTGAGCCCACTATTCCACCTAGTTGTTAGGTTTGCCAGCCAGCGTCTGAACCTAGAACCTAGCTCAGCCGTGTCCTGTAAGTGCCCGCCTTCTAGCACCTCTGAGTGTTGAGTAAGCCTCGTGGGAAGGCACAAATGGTGTGCGACGTGACTTGCCGGGCTCAGGCCCGCTGCTCACGGCATGTCGCCTCTGCCCGTGGCAGGTGCCACCAAGACCCTCACTTCACGATGGGAAACCAGCTGAGAGGCGGCAGCCCTGCGTGGAGGGAGCGAGGTCAGCTGGCGAAGGCAAGGAGCCGGGCCGCGAGCTGAGCCCATCAAATGTCTCACTGGGAGAGTCTGGTCACCCCAGAGGCCCCACAGGAACTTCTCTGACTCGGGCCCTGGCGTGCTGGTGCAGTGCAGACAAGGACCCTCGGGTGTTGGGGTCTGCTCAGACTTCCTGACAGAACTTCTGATGAATTAGCTGCATGTAGCGTCTAGCGCAGGTCCACAAACCGCCTGAACTTGCGATGAATGAACCTGCAATATGTGGCGCCAGGCAGATATGGAGGGCGTCACTACTGCCCTTGCCCCCGCTAGCCCAATTTGGTCATGTTGAGCCTTACTGGCTCAAATAATGCTTCCGAGCTCGTGAACCCCTCGTGCATTGGACAATGATTGGCTGCAAGTTATGTGCTTTGCACATGCAAGAGTGACCTTTAGCCTGATAGGTTAGGATAGTTTCCTGTTGGAAATCCCCCTTGCGGTTTTTTGCTTTAAATTGGGTTGCCTGAGAGAAATAAACGAGATCCTGCTCGACTCGACTCCCGGCTGGTGTGTTTCTGTTCCGGCCGTCAGCACTCATTTTCCTTCTCAGCCCCACCGCTGCCGGGCTGGCCCCGTCACTCGGGCGGGTGGGGATGAGCAGCTCAGCCAGACCGCCAGGCTGAGATCTGCGCACTGGGCTCGGGGCCTCGGGCCCAGGATGCTGCGGGCAGACGCAAAGCAGCCCGACCTCCCCAACCCGGCCTCCCTCCTGGGAGACTGGGGCTCACACGGCACCCACCTTCCCAGGCTTCCGTTGGTTCAAGTTAATCATGAGAATGATGGACATATTGTCTGCTTGCTGTGACAATTCAAATGATACACACGGGAGGCACAGGACTGGAAGCACAGCAAATAGTACATTCCTAATGCAATAACTTGAAGTCTATTCCTTTGTACGTTCTTTTGTGTGTGGTACTGGGGATGGAACCCAGGGACATTCGACCCTCGAGCTACACCCCCTGCCCAATTTTTTTATTCTTTATTTTGAAACAGAGTCTCACTGAGTTGCAGAGGGCCTCACTAAGTAGCTGAGGCTGTCCACGAACCACGATCCTCCGGTCTCAGCCTCCCAAGTGCTGGGATGACAAGCGTGCCCACCACGCCTGGCTCAGCCTCTTGTACTTTTAATTTTGAAACAGGGTCTCTCTGCACTGCTGAGGCTCTGTGTGCTTCTGGAAGGCTGCAGGCCCGGCCCAGCTCTCCCCAGGGCCCACCGCCTCCTGGCTGTCACACCACCTGCCTCCTGCCTCCTCTGAGGAACAATCCTCTCCGTTGGCCTTACTGGTTCCTTGGAGCAGACTTGGAAAAAAATCTCAGTATCAGACAGTGCAAGTATTTGCACCCGAGCTCCGCTCTGCCCTGAACACCCCACTCGAAATGCAGGACCACTTCAGACTGCCCAAGGCGGGGCGCCGCGGCGCACGCCTGCAATCTGAGACCAGGGAGGCTGAGGCGGGAGGCGCAAGGTGAGTCCGGGGTACTCAGCAAGACCCTGTCTCGAAATAAAACTAAGAACGGGCTGGGGGTATAGCTGAGAGGAGGCCACCCTGGTTTCGGTCCCCAGTGCGGTGGTGGGGGGGCTCAAAGCACCGAAGAGCACCCCACACCGGGACTGCAACTACGGCCCAGCCAAAGGCTCCCGGGGACCTGCCAGCCACTGAGGGGTGCCTGGGAAGGTGTCCGGCTGAGCTCCGTGGGCACAATGGCCATCTCCCTGGCCTCTCCATGCAGCTCCTGTGGGCAAGACGCTGCAGGGTGCGGGTGTCACCCAGAGTCAGTCACCACGTCACACAGGAAAGACGACGTAGCTTGGAACAGGACGTACTAGGGTCAGAAGCACTCGGCTGGACTATTCTAAGGCTAAAGCAAGCCCCAAACAGTGACGATAGCCTGGTGTGTGTGTGTGTGTGTGTGTGTGTGTGTGTGTGTGTGTGTGAGAGAGAGAGAGAGAGAGAGAGAGAGAGACAGACAGACAGACAGACAGACACTAGGGATTGAACCCTCTACCTCTAAACTACATCCCCAGCCTTTTTTATTTTTTTATTCTGAAACAGGGTCTTGCTGAGTTACTGAGGGTCTTGCTAGATTGCTGAAGCTGGCCTTGAACCTCCAATCTTCCTGACTCAGCCTCTCAAGTACAGGGATTACAGACATGTGCCACCATGCCAGGCTAGTATCACTCTTTTATGCAAGAAAAGAGAAACTGAAAAGACACAAAACAGCCTGGCATGGTGGCGCACACTTGTAATTCCAGTACTTAGGAGGCTGAGACAGGAGGATCGCAGGTTTGCGGCCAGCCTCAGCTACTTGGTGAGGCCCTTCGCAACTCAGTGAGACCCTGTTTCAAAATAAAAAATAAAAAAGTAGGGCGTGGTGGCGCACGCTTGTCATCCCCGCGCTTGGGAGGCTGAGACAGGAGGATCGCACGGGTTCGAAGCCAGCCTCAGCTACTTAGTGAGGCTCTCGGCAACTTAGTGAGACCCTGTTCCCAAATAAAATAGAAAATAAGTCTGGGAGTATAGCCCAGAGGTAGAAAGCCCCTGAGTTCCACCCCCAGTACCACCAAAAAAATATTAAAAAATAAAAAATAAATAAAATAAAGAATAAAACATAGGGCTGGGGGTGTAGCTTGGAAGTAGGATGACTCTGGGTTCCATCCCTCATACTGCAAGAGAGAAAAAAAAAAGATACAAAAGAAACTAAGGGCGCGGCCACTGCGGGGGCGGGGCAGACGTGCTCCTTTTCCTAACGTTTATTCTTGAACCACGTGACACGACTCAGCTTGGGCCAGGAAGCACTCGGGTGGACCACTCTAAGGCCACAGCAAGCCCCAAATGTCTTGGTACCTTTTCAAAACATTTAAATTTAGCCACAAAAATAAAAAAAAACAGTGAGCAGCACCGTCCCACTCAGCGAAGGCCCACATCCCGCGCTGCCCCGCACGCAGGAGGCCCTGGGTTCTGTCCCTGGCACCACAAACACAAAACAACACCAAGACCCACCCTCGGCTCTGCGCCGGGCTCATTTCCCGACAGAGCGCCGGGTACAGCTGCGGATCGGCTAATGGACAGACCATTAGCGGCCCCCGAAGGCCCCGTCTCAGATATAATTAATGGCACCAGCAGCCAGCCCTGGAAGGAGGCTCCCGACCAGATGCCAGTTGGCCCATTTACCAGGACGGCTGAGAACCGACCGACCGCAGGGGCTTCCGCTGTCTGTACGGCAGCCGCGCCCCGGGGCCGCCGGGAGGCCGCTTCTTTACCTTGGATTTGAGCAGCAAGTCCTCTTTGGTCACCTCCCCTATGGAGTCCAGGTGAGGGCAAAGGTCCCTGGAGTCCCCCATGCTGGCCCGGCTCATCTGCAAAACACAGCAGCCCGCGTCAGTGGCGGCCCAGGCCGGGCGGCTAGTGGGTAAGCACGGGGCTTTGGCCTGGGTCTTGACTGCCATCCCCCGCGGGGGACCCCGGCAGCCCCTTGGCCTCTCTGAGCCCCACTCTCCTTGTCTGGGACGCAGCAGCTGCCCAGGGGAGTGCGTGAAGGGTTCATGGAGATAAAGCAGGTCAGAGCCTGACTCAAACCCAACAGGCAGAGTAGCTGATTCTGAGAATGGGGCGGAGTGCTTAGAATTATCAGTAGTGCCGGGCACAGGGTGCTTGCCTGCAATCCCCGCGCTTGGGAGGCTGAGCCAGGAGGAGCGCAGCTTCGAGGCCATCCCTCAGAAACTTAGCAATATCCTGTTTCAAAATAAAATAATGAGCCAGAAGACTGGGCATGGTGGCGCACACTTGTCATCCTAGCATTTGGGAGGCTGAGATAGGATTGTGGTTCGGGGACAGCCTCAGCTACTTAGTGAGGTCCTCTGCAACTCAGTGAGACCCTGTCAAAATAAAGAATAAAAAATAGGGTTGGGATGTAGCTTGGAGGTAGAATGCCCCTGGGGCTGGGCATGGTGGCGCACGCTTGTAGTCCTAGCATTTAGGAAGTGGAGACTGGAGGATCTCGGACAGCCTCAGCTACTTAGTGAGGGCCACTGCAACCCAGTGAGGCCCTGTTTCAAAATAAAGAATAAAAAATAGAGCAGAGGGTGTAGCTTGGAGGTCGAATGCCACTGGGTTCCATCCCCAGACCCACCAAAAAAAAAAAAAAAAGTATACCTCTGGGTTCCATCCCCAGTACCACCTAAATAAATAAATAAATAAATAAATAATAATACAAGCTGGGCATGGTAGCTCACGGTTGTAATCCCAGCATTAGGGAGGCTGAGTCAGGAAGATCATGGTTTGCAGACAGCCTCAGCTACTTAGTGAGGCCCTTTGCAACTCAGTGAGACCCTGTATCAAAAAATAAAGAATAAAGAATAGCTGGGCGTGGTGGCGCACGCTTGTAATCCCTGTGCTTGGGAGGCAGAGACAGGAGGATCGTGCTGGTTCGAAGCCAGCCTTGCTGGCTTAAGAGACCCTGTTTCCAAATAAAATATATATATTAAAAAAATAGGTCTGGGAGTGTAGCCCAGAGGTAGAATGGTTTCCAGGAACCCCAGTACCACAAATATAAATAAATAAATAAAGAAAGAAAGAAAGAAAGAAAGAATAAAAAATTGGGCTTGGAGTGTGCTTGGAGGTAGAATGCTCTGGTTCCATCCCCAGGATAATAATAATAATAATAATAATAATAATAATAATAATAATGATGATGATGATGCCAGGCATGGTGGTGCATGCTTCTAATCCTGGTACTTGGAAGGCTGAGACAGGAGGATTGTAGATTCCAGGACAGTCTCAGCTGAAAGTAGTGAGACTTAGAAATAAAATCGAGCTGAGGGTTTAGCCTGGAGGTAGAAGACCTCTGGGTTCCACCCCCAGTATGTAAAAATAAATAAATAAATATATATATATAACACCACACTGGTTCAATTCCCAGTACGGAAAAGAAAAAGAATTACGAGGACGGAGACATCACGGTTCCGCTGCACTCAGAAGACGGTTCTTAGTAGGAGGAAGAACCCTTGTCCAGGACACCGCTCCCGCGAGGGCAGCGGGCAGGGCTGCGGTCCAGAAGGACGAGGAGCAGACAAGCACTCTGGCCTCTGAGCCAGTGGGCGGCAGTCTTCTCTCTTCTTCTTTCTCCTTCTCCTTCTTCTTGTTTTGTTTTTTTGTTTTTTTTGGGGGGGTTGGTTTTTATTCTTTATTTTGAAACGGGGTCTCCTGAGTTGCGGAGGGCCTCACTAAGTAGCTGAGGCTGGCCGCGAACCGCGATCCTCCTGTCTCGGCCTCCCAAGTACTGGATTGCAAGTGTGCACCACCCCGCCGGGCGGCTCAGGACGCAGCTCCTCTTGAGGGGCCAAGTGGGCGCAGCTCCCCTAAGTTACAGTCGCACCCGGATACCAGAGGGCACCACCTCTGGAGAACACCCGAGGACAAGGAGCCTGTGCGGCCCGCGGCGCCCCACCCGAGCCCCTGAGAGCCCTGGGAAGCCAGTTTTAAGTCACAGGGAAAAACAGCTCGTGGCTTTTGTCTAAGCGATACATGCTCAGGATAAAAACAAGACTCAGGTGGCATAAGAAAGAACTGAGTATAAAGTAAAATTAACTGCTGATGGCAGGGTGGCCAACATCCTTCCTGGCATTCTGTCTGATTTTTTGGTGTATGTGTGTGGTCCTGAGGACTAAACCCACGGTGCCTATTTTTGAGCTACACCCTAACCCTATTTTGTTTTATTTTATTATATTTTTGTGGCACTAGGGCTTGATCCCAGAGGCATTCTGCCTCTGAGCTACACCCCCAGCCAGATTTTTTTTTTTTTTTTTTGGTGGTGGTACTGGGGTTCTTAGAAGCCCTTCTACCTCTGGGCTACATTCCCAGACCTATTTTTACATTTTTTTTATTGGAAACAGGGTCTCCTAAGCCAGCGCACGCGGCTGGCTTCGAACCTGCGCGATCCTCCTGTCTCTGCCTCCCAAGCGCAGGGATTACAAGCGTGCACCACCACGCCCGGCCCCAGCCAGATTTTATTTCTTATTTGGAAACGGTCTCACTAAATGGCAGAGGGCATCACGAGGTTGCTGATCCTGGCCTCGAGCCTGCGGTCCTCCTGCCTCAGCCTCCCAGGTACTGGGATCGCAGGGTGTATCACTGAGCTCAGCTCAGGGCCAATTTTGTTTCATCTTTTACTTTTTGCTTTGTAACAGGTGTCAGGCACCCAACAAATCACATTTTATTAGTTTTTCTCGGAGATAAGGACTTGGAAAAAACACCCCATAACCCAGAAACACAATTCCATTACTTTAGGCAAAAAGGTGAGTCCAGCCTCGTCCTGGGCCCCGGCTGCGGGCGCAGCTGAGGGGGGCGGCGGTCTAGCTCCGAGTCCCCCGTGGCTCGCAGGGGGCCGGCTCTGGCATTCTCCGCTGGCAGCTGGCGGTGACAGGCCGCGGTGGTCTGCAGTGAGGGCCCCGGGAGGGAGACCTGGGGAGGGCCAGAGCATTTCATAGTCCTGTTATTTTTAAGTCACTTAGTACCAAACAGGGCTCAAAATAGTCCCGAATTCTTCTTGGAGGGGCAAGTGTAAGCGTGGATATCTGGAGTGCCCCGGTCCATTCCCGGGGATGGCAAACACACGCTCCCAGGACAGCCTCAGAGCAGGCCAGAGCAGGCAGGCAGAGCCAGGCCCTTGGCTGGCCGTGGCGGGACGTTACCTCTGTGTTCCCCCAGGGACGAGAGCCTCGAGGGCCACGGGAGAGGGCCACGCTGCTCCTCTACTGTCCACCCAGCCGGCTCCAGCCTGCCGGGCCTGCGGACAGGGAGGCCCGGCCGCCCCCATGCATGTCGCCCAGCCCGTCACAGCATCCTCTGGCCTCTCTGGAGCCGCTGCTGCCCCCAACCCCAAGGCAGCCCCCGTCGCCACCGGCCTTCCTTGGCCACTGTCCCCCAGGGAGAGGGAGAGGTAGGTAGAAGGAAACATTTAAAACAGGCAGGGACAAAGGGAGGGTTCAGGTTCTAAATTCCAAAGCTTCTCCCTGGTTGTTTGGTTTTTCCATCCGTTCTGCTGAGCCACAGGCCCCAGCTGGCACTGGTCCTAAGCTATTTTAAGCAGGTGTGGGGTTCTGAGCAGCTTTGGGGGCACCCAGGCTTGCTAGCTGGACAGCTGGGGGGAGCAGGAGCCAGGTGGTGACCTCGGTTCGCAGACCAGGACCAAGGCGACAGGCCCAGCCTCGATTCCTAAGGACAAAGAGGTCAAGTTCCTGCAACTTTCCTCCCCCGTTTGACAGAGGAAGACACAGACATGGAGCCCAAGGACTCAGGAGCCCGGCCAAGGTCAATCACCAAGCTAGTCAGGGTTCCCCATCACCTCTGTGGGCAGCTGAGCCCCAAAACAGGCCTCAGGAAACCTTCTTCTCCCACCACCACCACCACCACCACCACCACTACCACCAGGACTCCTCCTCCTCCTCCTCCTTCTTTTCTTTTTGTACTGTGGATTAGAATGCAGGAGCATTCTTCCTCTGACCTACACCTCCAGCACTATTTTTATTTATTTTTGGTACTGGAGTTTGAAACCAGAGGCACTCTACCTTCAAGCTACACCCCCCAGCCTGGTTTTATTTAGAAAAGGGCCTTATTAGGTTGCTGAGACCCTCACTAAGTTGCTGAGGCTGGCTTTGAACCTGTGAGCCTCCTGTCTCAGCCTCCCAAATCCTGAGATTATAAGTAGGTACCAGCCAGGCGTGCTGACGCACGCTTGTAATCCCAGCATTCGGGAGGCTGAGACCGGAGGATCACGGTTCGCGGACAGCCTCAGCTACTTAGTGAGGCCCTCTGTAACTCAGTGAGACCCCGTTTCAAAAGAAAGAATAAAAAAATAGGGCAGGGGATGTAGCTCGGAGGTCAAATGTCCCTGGGTTCCATGCCAGACCCTCAAAAAAAAAGTAGGTACCACCGCGCCTGGCTTCTCTAATCCTTCTTAGAGTTCTTTAGTTTTGCCGGGGGTGGTGGTACACGCTTGTAATCCCAGTACTTGGGAGGCTGAGACAGGAGGATCACAAGTTCGTGGCCACCTCAGCTACTTAGGCCCTCTACAACTCAGTGAGACCCTGTTTCAAAAATAAAGAATAAAAAAATGGGGCTGGGGTGTAGCTCAGAAATAGAATGTCCTTAGCCGGGCGTGGTGGCGCACGCTTGTCATCCCCGCGCTTGGGAGGCAGAGACAGGAAGATCACGCAGCTCCAAAGTCAGTCTCTCTGGCTTAAGAGACCCTGTTTCCAAATAAAAAAATACATATCTTTAAAAAAATAGGTCTGGGAGTGTAGCCCAGAGGTAGAAGGGTTTCCAGGAACCCCAGTACCACCAAAAAAAAAAAAAAAAGAAGAAGAAGAAGAAGAAGAAGAGGAGGAGGAGGAGGAGGAGGAGGATGAATGCCCTGGTTTCCATCCCCAGTACCACAATAAATAAATAAATAAATAAATAAATAAATAAATAAATAAAACAGAGCCAGGCATGGTGGAACATGCTTATAATATCAGCATTCAGAAGGCTGAGAATGGAGGATTGTGGTTTGTGGTCAGCCTCAGCTCCTTAGTGAGGCCCTCTGCAACTCAGTGAGACCCTGTTTCAAAATAAAGACTAAAAAAATAGGGCTGAGAGGTAGCTCAGAGGTAGAACGCCCCTGGGTTCCATCCCCAGTACCGCAATAAAATAAAATAAAATAAAAAAAAGTAAACCTGTGTGTAGTTCAAAGGTAGAATACCCCTAGGTTCAACCCCTAATACTAAAAATAAATAAAACTAACTAAATAAGTAAGACAAGCTGGGCATGGTGGTACATGCCTGTAATCTAAGTTCTTGGGAGGCTGAGACAAGAGGGTCACAGGTTCACGACCAGCCCAGGCAACTTAGTGAAGTCCTCCACAACTTAGTGAGACCTGTTTCAAAAAAAAAATTAAATAAGCCGGGTGTGGTGGCGCACACTTGTAATCCCAGCGCTTGGGAGGCTGAGACAGGAGGATCGCATAGGTTCGAAGCCAACCTCAGCTACTTAGTGAGGCTCCGCAAATTAGGGAGACCCTGTTTCCAAATAAAGTAGAAAATAGGTCTGGGAGTGTAGCCTGGAGGTAGAAAGCCCCTGGGTTCTATTCCCAGTACCACAAGAAAAAAAAATTAAATTAAATAAAAAGGGATTGGGCTAGCTCGAAGGCAGAGTACCACCGGGTTCAATACCCAGCACCACAAAATTGATTAATTGGTTAATTAATGAGGTAAATACTAAAGTCAAGACGATTAACCGGCTCCATGTTTATTCCAAGTAAATAATCAAGGGTGTACGTGAAGACAGAATACCAGACATATTCACCATGGTACCGTCTGTGATGGAGGACACCGCATGTAAGAAAAGTGAACACCTGGCCGCTGGATAATAATGACACGATATCATATCACACAGCACATGCACGTGGACGTTGTCAAGAACCCATTCTCCACACACTGATCTATAGAGAGGAGGCAATCTTACTGAAAATCATGGCAAGCTTTTATATAGAAGTCGTCAAGCTAAGCCAGGCATGACGGCGCACGCTTGTCATCCCAGGACTTGGGAGGCGGAGACCGGAGGATCGCGGTTCGCGGACAGCCTCAGCTACGTAGTGAGGCCCTCTGCAACTCAGTGAGACCCTGTTTCAAAATAAAGAATGAAAAATAGGGCTGGGGATGTCACTCGGAGGTAGAACGCCCTTGGGGTCCATCTTAGTACCGCAAGAAGAAAGAAAGAAAGAAAGAAAGAAAGAAAGAAAGAAAGAAAGAAAGAAAGAAAGAGGGAGGGAAGGAAAGAAAGAAAGAAAGAAAGGAGGAAGGAAGGAAGGAAGGAAGGGAGGGGGGAAGGGAGAGAAATAGGGCTGAGGGTGTAGTTCAGAGGTAGGATGCCCCTGGGTTCCATCCCCAGTACCACAAAACAAACAAACAAACAAACAGAAATGATGGAGCCAATTCCAGGACATAAATGAAAGCACAAAAGACCTACAACAGCCAAATCAACTTTGAGAAAGAACAAAGTTGGGGACTTGACGCCAAGACTTTGTACAGAGACGGTAATCAAGACAGCGCTGTCGGCTCAGAGACATAAGCTTGATGGGACAGAAGATCTCGAGTCAGACCTGCACAGATACGGCTTGTGATTTTCCCCAAGGAGATGAACTCTTCAACAGATAGTATTGGAACAATGAGGGTAAACGAACCTTTATTTATGTATTTATTTATTTATTTATTTATTTTGCAGTACTGGGGATGGAACTTAAAATGTTCACAATAGCTATATTTGGTAGTGGGCTCATATCTAAAATATATAACAACCACTTTTTTGGGGGGAGGGTTGAACTCAGGGCCTTGTACATGCTAGGTAAGGGTACCACTGAGCTATCAGTCCCTTGTTAAAATTGCTTTATTTTGAAGCCGGACGTGGTAGCGCACCCTTGTAATCCCAGCCCTTGGGAGGCGGAGACAGGAGGATCGCACGGGTTCGAAGCCAGCCTCAGCTACTGAGTGAGGCTCTCAGCAACTTAGTGAGACCCTGTTTCCAAATAATATAAAATAGGTCTGGGGGTGTAGCTCAGAGATAGAAGGTCCCTGGGTTCCATCCCCAGTAAACAAGAAAGAAGGAAAGAAGGAAGGAAGGAAAGAAAGAAAGAAAGAAAGAAAGCCAGTCTGGTACTGTTATTCTTTTAAACTGGCTGTGTTTTATAGATCCGAACACGGAAGCTGGTAGGAATGTAAGTTCTAGACCCCTGAGGCATTTTACCTCAGCTATACCCTGGCCCTATTTTATTTTTATTTGGAAGCAGAGTTTGGCTGCAAACATGCAATCCTCGTGTCTCAGCCTCTCACGTACTGAGGTTACAGTTGTATGACCCCCGCCTGGCTGGCCCTGAGGCTTCTGACATCAAGGAGAATGCCAGGAAAGGGGACCAAGAACACTAGAACCAATTCTCCAACAGCTGTCCCTGGCAGCCACACTTCGGAACTCTAATTCCCACCGTGAGCCTCAGCTTTCTGAGCTTGCTGAGAAACTGCTCTTGACAGAAGACGTACTGGCAGGCCTCCCCTGCTCCCCACGCCTCCGCCTCCAGCTCTTCTGGCCTGCCCCCAGCCGGACCCGCCTCGCCAGCCCGGGCCTGAGCAGCCCCAGTACTGACAATGGCGACCGTGTGTCAGCATTCCCGCCCAAGGCCCAGTGGGCCCTCAGAACTGGCTGCCAGCCTGGGAGGTGGCAAGGGCAAGCCTTGCGAAACCCAGCGCCATCACTAATGGTGAAGGCACTAAGGCTCAGAGAGGCCGGATATCTGGCTGAGCTCACATAGCTACTAGGGTGCAGAGCCAAACCCAGGGCTGAGCCGGGCGTGGTGGCGCACGCTTGGGAGGCCGAGACAGAAGGATCGCACAGGTTCGAAGCCAGCCTCAGCTACTTAGTGAGGCTCTCAGCAACTTAGTGAGAGCCTGTTTCCAAATAAAGTATAAAATAGGTCTGGGAGTATAGCCCGGAGGTAGAAAAGCCTCTGGGTTCCACCCCCAGTACCACACACACACACACACACACACACACACAAAATACAAACCCAGGGATACCTGCCCCAGGCCAATGCTCTGAACCGCATCTCAGCCTCCCAGCGGGCCTGGGCTGGGAGGATCTATATCCCCCAGGTCTGAGCACCCACGACGCAAGGGAGGCCTCCTCAGAGCATCTGGAGGCATCTTTGGCAGAGTGTGCTTCTGCTCAACCCAAAGCCTGGTACGGCCCTCAACTCTGGGCTCCATAAGAGCCACGTAGCTGGCCAGCCTGGTACAAGGCTATCATCCCAGTACTTGGGAGTCTGAGACAGGAGGATCGCATTTTAGAGGACTGCCTCGGTGAGTAGCAAGACTCTCGTCAACCTAGTGAGATGCTGTTTCAAAATAAAACTAAAGCCAGGCATGGTGGCACACACTTGTAATCCCAGCATTTGGGAGGCTGAGACCGGAGGATCGCGGTTCACGGACAGCCTCAGCTATTCAGTGAGGCCCTCCGCAATTTAGTGAGACCCTGTCTCAAAATAAAGAATAAAAAATAAGCCGGGTGTGGTGGCGCACGCTTGTAATCCCCGCACTTGGGAGGCTGAGACAGGAGGATCACACAGGTTCGAAGCCAGCCTCAGCTACTTAGTGAGGCTCTCAGCAACTTAGTGAGACCCTGTTTCCAAATAAAATATAAAAAAGGTCTGGGAGTATAGCCCGGAGGTAGAAAGCCTCTGGGTTCCACCCCCAGTACCACAAAAAAAAAAAAAAAAAGCCGGGCGCGGTGGCCCACGCTCCAGCTTGGGAGGCAGAGACAGGAGGATCGCGCAGGTTCGAAGCCAGCCGTGAGCTGGCTTAGGAGACCGTGTTTCCAAATAAAAATGTAAAAATAGGTCTGGGAGTATAGCCCGGAGGTAGAAGGGCTTCCACGAACCCCAGTACCAACAAAAAAAAAATAATAAAATAAAATAAAAAATAAGGTTGGGGGTGTAGCTTGGAGGTCGAATGCCCTGGGTTCCATCCCTAGACCCCCCACACACACAAAACTGGGGGTGTAGCTTCGAATTAGATTGCTCTTTAGTTCAACTTCCCATTCCACACACACAAAAAAGAGTCATTTAACTGGAGAGGGAACAGGTTTGGGGCTACCCGACTGGCAATCCCTGGGGTGTGTCTGGCCAGGGGTAACGGGTGGCCCAAATCACGAGAAGCCTCAAGCCCTGGGGTGAGTGCGCAAGTCTAAGCAGAAATACAGACTCAGGAGATCAGACCTAGGAGCCTTAGAAACTACTCAGCTAACCAGGCACGGTGGCACGCACTTATAACTCCAGTACTTGGGAGGCTCGGCCAGGAGGATTGCAGGTTCAGTGCCAGCCGAAGCAAAGAGTGGGACTCTCATCAACCTAGCAAGACCCTGTTTCAAAATAAGAAATAAAATCGAACTGGGGGTGTGGCTCAAAGGTAGAATGTCTCTGGGTTCAATCCCCAGTACCAAATAAAAAATACATAAATACATAAAGCCAGGTGTGGTGGCACAAGCTTGTAATCCCAGTTACTTGGGAGGCTGAGGCAGGAGGATCACATGTTCGCAGACAGTCTCAGCTACTTTGTGAGGACCTCTACAACTTAGTGAGACCCTGTATCAAAATAAAAAATAGGGCTGGGTGTGTAGCTCAGAGGTAGAACATTCCTGGGTTCAACCTCTAGTTCTGCAAAAAAAAAAAAAAAAAAAAAAAATTCCAAGATAGCCAGGCATTGATGGCGCACACCTGTAATCCCAGCATTTGAGAGGTGGAGACTGGAGGGTAGCAGTTTGTAGACAGCCTCAGCTACTTAGTGAGGCCCTTTGCAACTCAGTGAGACCCCGTTTCAAAAATAAAAAGACTAGGAGCTGGGCATGGTGTCACATGCTTGTAATCCCAGCACTTGGGAGGCTGAGACAGCAGGATCGCACAGGTTCGAAGCCAGCCTCAGCTACTTAGTGAGGCTCTCAGCAACTTAGTGAGACCCTGTTTCCAATTAAAGTATAAAATAGGTCTGGGAGTGTAGCCCGGAGGTAGAAAAGCCCCTGGGTTCCACACCCAGTACCACAAAAAAATTTTTTTAATAAATAAAAAGACTAAAAATATAGGGCTGAGGGTGTAGCTCGGAGGTACAATGCCCCTGAGTTCCATCTCCAGTAACACACACACACATACAAAAATCCAAGACTGCTGGTGCAGATCATACTCCCCAGTTAGAGAAGATCTAATTTCAGGTCCTAGAAGAGGCTTTTCTTGAATCTGCAATCCTCCTGTCTCAGCCCAAGTACAGGGATCACTGGTGCGCACTACCACACCTGGCTCATTCTTGGAATTTAAAGAGATTTAATTGTTCATCTTCTTTTGTTTTTATGTTTTATCATTTATTTATTTATTATTTGGGGGGGCTGGGGATGAAACCCAGAGGCTTTCTACCTTCAGCTACACTCCCAGACCTTTTCTATATTTTATTTGGAAACAGGGTCTCACTAAGTTGCTGAGAGCCTCACTAAGTAGCTGAGGCTGGCTTCGAACCTGCGCGATCCTCCTGTCTCAGCCTCCCAAGCGCTGGGATTACAAGCGTGCGCCACCACGCCCGGCTTGTTTTTTTTTTTATCTTTTTAAATGTTTTGGTGTTGGGAATAGAACCCAGAGTCTTGGGCCTGCTGGGCAAGCAGTCTACCACTGAGCCACACCCTCAGCTGGAACATGATAATGGGCCTGCAGCTCAATGTGTGTATCTCCCTCGCCCTCTCTCTCTCTCTCCCTCTCTCCTCCTCTCTCTCCCTTTCTCTCTCTCCCTCTCCCTCCCTCTCTCTCTCCCTCCCTCTCTCTCTCCCTCTCCCTCTCTCTCCCTCTCTCTCCCTTTCTCTCTCCTTCCCTCTCCCTCCCTCTCTTCCTCTCTCCCTCTTTCTCTCCCTCTCCCTCTCTCTCTCTCAGCTGATCCCTTTACACTGCTTTATTTTTTCTTCTCCAAAGCACTCACCACCTTCTAACACACTCTACATGTCTTATTTAAATATTAAATTATTAGAATTGAAACTCCACTAGATGAGGGATCTGTCTCTTCTACTCACCGATGTATTTTAAGTGCCTTGAACAGTACCTGATTTATGCGGTAAGTGCCCCGTAAACATCTCTTTCCACGCTAGGGAAGCCCAGAGGGCTCTGCCACCGAGCTCCGTCCTCAGCCCGTTCTACTTCGAGGCACGGTCTGGCTAATTTCCTCCTGCCTCAGCCTCCTAAGTAGCTGGAGTTGCAAGTCTGCACCCCAGTAAGTATCTCCTGAGGAAATAAATTATCCAACAAGCACTTATAAATGCCTACTACGGCCGGGCTGAGGACTGTATTGCTTGCTTGGCTCCCGCGGCCATCATGGGACCTCAATCTCCCTGAGCTCTAACCCCAGCCGCCATTTCCCTGGCTCCCCAAAGGAGCTCACAAAACCAACCCAAACCCAGACTCCCCAACCAAATTGAGACAGAGGACTCATCTTCCAACAGCGCAGGACCTGCAGTTCCTGGAGGCTCCCTCTGAGAAGCAGGCTCCCCCCTCAAAGAGACCCATCAGGACTTGGCGGGGCTGCGGTCCCTCCGCCCAGCCACCCGCTGGCTGGCAGATTCGCAGCCTCCTTTTTGAAGTTGCCTGGTGCTGGGGACCAAGGACTGGGCAGGCGAGGCAGTGCCTGCCGTTCAGCGGCACATCCGCTCCCTTCAGCGTTGCTTGTGCTAAACAGGACTCGACTGCACCTGCCACAGCCGGGTGGGAGGTGTTGCTGGGCACTGAGGCTTCATGGGAGGGGTGGGATAGGGCAGCTGACTTGTACCAGATGCTCTGAGCGCGGACTTCACATGAGAGCGGTCCAGAAAAGCCCCTGGCCCTCTGGCTCTTTCCTTAATGCCGTCCAGTCCCCCCAAGTGGGAAGGCTGCCGGGTGGGCAAATCCAGAGCCACCTCTGACAGTGTGAGAGCTGCAAGAATCCTGGGTTCCTGCAGCAATCCTAAAGGCAGCCTCCTTCAGCTGACAGGCACAGTGTCCACCAGTCCTCAGAGGGCAAAACTCGGAGACGTGTGTGTGTGTGTGTGTGTGTGTGTGTGTGTGTGGTGCTGAGGAGGGAACCCAAGGGCTTTCTAACTTCAAGCTCCACCTCAACCCTACTTTATTTTTGATTTGGAAACAAGGTCTCACTGAGTTGCCAAGGTTGGCCTTGAACCTGTGATCCTCCTGTGTCAGCCTCCCAAGTGCTGGGACTGCAGGCATGCAACACCACGCCTGGCTGAGTCTTTTTTTTTTTTTTTAATACAGTACTGGGGATGAAACCCAGGGTCATTCTACCTCTGAGCTATACCCCCATCC
This sequence comes from Muscardinus avellanarius, assembly GCF_963383645.1. NCBI lineage: Eukaryota > Metazoa > Chordata > Mammalia > Rodentia > Gliridae > Muscardinus > Muscardinus avellanarius. Next base: position 6,893,463 of record NC_137799.1, read on the forward strand.
CCAGCCCTATTTTTTATTCTTTATTTTATTTATTTATTTTTGGTGGTACTGGGGGTGGAACCCAGGAGCTTCCTCTGGGCGACACTCCCAGACCTATTTTATATTTTATTAGGAGACAGGGTCTCACTAAGTTGCTGAGAGCCTCACTAAGTAGCTGAGGCTGGCTTCGAAACTGCGCGATCCTCCTGTCTCAGCCTCCCAAGTGCAAGCGTGCGCCACCACGCCTGGCTCTTTTATTCTTTATTTTGAAACTGGGTCTCACTGAGTTGCAAAGGGCCCCACTAAGTAGCTGAGGCTGTCTGTGAACCGTGATCCTCCTGAATGCTGGGATTGCTAGTGTGCGCCGCCACCACGCCCAGCTCTGGCCGAGACTTTTTTAAATTTTTTTTTTTTTTTATTGGTGCCTTGTAATCATATATCACATTGGAAAACAAGACATGAGAGGATATACAAGCACACATCGTCGAATTAACATGTGGCTTTTGACCAAAGCCAAAAGGCTGTTTCAGTAGTCCTGAGTCTACTATTTGCCCAAACAACAATCTCAGAAGAGACTGTTCCAAAGAAAAGTACAGGATTCAGAAATGCGGCCCTGCTTTAGAATGGTCTTCTAGAAAATAACAAAACAGCCTCCACCAGCCCCTCCCTGCAGCCAGTGAGATGTAGTAACAGTGGCTACAGCAGAAAGCACCAGACAGAAGCCTAACTGCAAACCGAGCGGCAGACACAGGCCTAGCACCGATCCCTGCTCCACTCGGGAGCTGTGTGCCGTGAGGAACACCCTCGTTTGAAACATGAAAAAAGCTAACGCGACTTCATAGGCTCGTGGGGAGAATTCGAGGAGACAATCGTAGTCCAGTGGCTGCAACACGGGAAGGACTTACTAAGAGGTGCTTCTTTCAAAGGATCAGCCCCTATGAAGAGGAGAAATATTACCGGAGGAGTTCCCCAAAGCCCCGTGGGTCATGATATATCATTTACCTATTTCCTAAGCGTTTGCTTATACTCGGTTTTCAATAAACTTTATCCCCGCAGCGGCTTCGAGGTGGAGGGCAGACCAGCCGCCCTCCTGATTACAGGAAATCGAGGCCTGAGTAGGTCCAGGGAGGCCGCCAGCCAGCGCCCTGGCCGCAAACCCTCCCAAGGGCCCCCAAACCCCCAAACGCGTCGCTCCTCGGGGAGAAGCGGCCAGAGGCCATCACTAGCCGGGCGGGCGGTCGCGCTACGACCGAAATTCTCCACCACTCAGGAGTGGTCATCTTTTGTCCCTAAAGAAAACCTGCATGTCAGGGCCCAAAGCCGGGAAAAATACGGAGTCAGCGCCCCGAGGTGCCACGCTCACGCTTCCAACGCGGGTCAGGCCTTCGCAGCCAGAGAAGAGACGGGCGGCCGTGTTCGCAGAAGCCAGGAGCCTTCGCGGGCGCGGCGCCCCAGGCCCCCGGGCCGGCCGGGGACGGGAGAGGGCGGCGGCGGCCGGCGCGGCCCGGCTCCGCTCACCTGCCGCGGCGGTCGGCGCACCGGGCAGGCCCAGAGCCCGGCCGGCGCCGTCCCCGCTCCGAGAGGCCGGTTCGCAGGCCCGGAACTCACCTGCAGCTGCCGCCGCGCCGCCGCCGCCTGTCAGTCAAGCGCGCCCTCCGCGGCGCCGCGCAGGGTCCTGGGCCCGGCCGGCCGCGCCCCGCCTCCTCCCCCGCGGCCGTCCAATCAGGAGGGCCGATGCCGCGGGCGGGGGCGGGGCCTCCAGCAGAGCGCGGCGGGGGCGGGGCTGGCTCGGGGGCGGGGCCGGCGCTCTGACGACACTGCTGCGCGCCGGAAGTAATCCCGGTCTCGGCGCAGCTGCGCGGCGGCTGGACCGCGGCTCCGGCGCCACCATGCCGGCCACTGGGAAGACCTTCCGCCGGCGTCGGGTGGACTCAGAGTCCGAGGAAGATGAGCAGGATTCAGAGGAAGTTCGGTGCGTGTGGGGCGGGCCTTCCACGGGCCGGGAAAAGAGAGCCTGACCCAGGGGCCGGCTACTGACCTGGTGCCTCGCACCCGTCGCAGATGCAGTGAACTCTGAGCCGGCGATGTCCCTTCTGCGGGCAAAGAAGTTGAGGCTTCTGGGGGTGAGGACGGCGGCGCCAGGCAGCACGTCCGGGAGTAGTGTCCCGAATACGCTTGGCTTTGGCTTCTGGTAGTCTTGGGGGCAAGGGCGCCCTCCAAGCTGCCGGTTGCCTCCGGTCTAAGGAGGATCTATCAACCCGACATTACTTTTTTTTTTTTTTTTAGATTAAAACTGGAAGAGACCCGAGAGGTGCAGAACTTGAGAAAGAGGCCCAACGGGGTGAGGTGGGTACTACGAGGGGAGGGGAGTCGACAGGGATGAAAGACACCCCAGCTCGGGTTGTCAGCGCAAATACCTCTTCAGACACAGCTCCTTCTCTTGCCTCGTTCTACACCTTCCAGTACCCACAGAAGAGACCAGTGTTCTTGGCAGATGTTTAGTCCTGACATGCTCTGAGCCCATCATTCTACCAATGTTTTAGAAGTACATAAATACACTAACTGGTCAGCCAGGCGTAATCCCAGTACCTGAGAGGCTGAGACAGGAAAATGCCAGGTTCACGGCCAACCTCAGCTACTTAGTGAGCCCCTCTGCAACTTAGTGAGACCCTGTTTCAAAATAAAGAATAAGAGAGCTGGGGTGTAGCTCAAAGGTAGAATGCCCCTGTGTTCTATCCCTAGTACTGCAAAATAAATAAATAAAGGGCTGGGGATGTAACTCAGATAATGCCCCTGGGTTCAATCCCCAGTAACACAAAATCAATCAATCTGGGTTAGCCCAGCTTGGTGGCCCATACCTGGAATTACAGTACTTGGGAGGCTGAGACAAGAGGATTGCAGGTTCTTAGGACAGCCTCAGCAAGTACTGAGATTCTCAACAACCAGGGTTTCCTGGAATCCTGGTACCACCTAAAAAAAAAAACAACAACAAAAAAAAACAAACAAAAAACCAAGCCGAGTATGGTGGCGCACGCTTGGAATCCCAGCATTTGGGAGGCTGAGACAGCAGGATCACAGTTCGAGGACAGCCTCAGCTATTTAGTAAGATCCTTTGCAGCTCAGTGAGACCCTGTTTCAAAATAAAGAGTAAAACATAGGGCAGGGGTGTAGCTCAGAGGTAGAATGCCCCTGGGTTCCATCCCCGGTACCACAAAAAATATAAAGAATAAAAAAGTAGTGCTGGGGGTGTAGCTCAGAGATAGAATGCCTCTAGATCCAGCCCTTCACTCTCTAGTACCACACACAAAAAAAGAACTAAAATAAATATAACCAGTTACTTGTGAAACGCACGTTGACTGTTAGGAGTTTGGGAAATTAAAACAATATATAATCAAGGGCATGGTGGCACAGGGCTGTAGTTCCAATACTTGAGAGAATGAGGCTGCAGAATTGAAGCCAGTGATAATCTAGTGAGACCCTGTTTCAAAATAAAGAATAAAAAAATAGGGCTGCGGTGTAGCTTGGAGGTAGAATGCCTCTGGGTTCCAGCCTCAGTCCCACCAAAAAAAAAAGAAAAAGGAAAAAGAATAGCAAGAGATAATCTCTTACATTTGTCTTTTTTTTTTCTCCCCAAGTCCCGGAATTACAAGCGTGCAGCACCACACCCGGCTTACATTTGTCTTTTGCTGCACCTTCCTAGATGGCAGAATCCTAGAGCTGAAAGCCCAGGCCAGGACAAAGCACATGGCTTTACGGGAGAGTCTGTGTGTGTGTGTGTGTGTGTGTGTGTGTGTGTGTGTGTGTGTGCGCGCGCGCGTGCCCCCACCCACCCCCGCCCTCGGCCTCCCCACCGACTGGGCGGCTCGTTCCTGTGGACTCTCCAGCTGCCTTTCCTGCCCGTCCCTGAGACCTAGCCCTGCGCTGATGGCGCCTCCCACAGACGTCTCTCATTGTGACCTCTCTCTCTCTCTCTCTCTTGCTCAGTGCTGCCGCCCTACTCGTGGGAGAGAAGGTACAAGAAGAAACCACGCTGGTGGTAAGTTAGAGGGTCTTCCCTACGGCTGCTTTTCTGTAGGTGATTGTGTTTCCTTAAAGAATAATAAAAAGCCGGGCGTGGGGGCGCACGCTTGTAACCCCAGCATGTGGGAGGCTGAGACGGGAGGATCCCGTTTCATGGGCAGCCTCAGCTGCTTAGTGAGGCCCTTTGCAACTCGGTGAGGCCCTGTTTCAAAATAAAAAATATGGCTGGTGGTATAGCTGGGAGGTAGAATGCCCCTGGGTTCAACCCCCCAGTTCCGCAAAAATAAATAAATAATAACTATAACTATAAAAAGCTGGGCATGGTGGTGCACACCTGTAATCCCAGGACTTGGGAGGCCGAGACGAAAGGATGGAAGGTTTGTGGCCGGCCTCAGCTATGTACTGAAGCCCTCCACAGTTTAGTGAGACTCTTTCAAAATAAAGAAAGAAAACAAGGCTGGGGGTGTAGCTTGGAGGTAGAATGCCCCTGGGTTCAGTCCCCACACCAGAAAAAAACTAAATAAACCTGCTGGGGGGCAGCTCACAGGTAGAACGCTCTTGGGTTGAATCTGAAGTACAAAAAAAAAAAAAAAAGAAGAAGAAGAAAGAAAAGCATAATGATGCCGGGCGTGGGGCGCACACCTGGAACCCCAGGGCTTGAGAGGCTGACGTGGGAGGATCGCAGGTTCGTGGCCAGCCTCAGCTAATTACTGAGACCCCATTTCCAAACAAAAAATAAAACAGGGAGCTGGGCGTGGTGGCGCACACTTGTCATCCCAGCATCCGGGAGGTGGAGACAGGAGGCGCAGGGTTCACAGAAGCCTCAGCTACTTGGGCCCTTTGCAACTCAGTGAGACCCTGATTCAAAATAAAGAATAAAAAATAGAGCTGGGGCTGTAACTCGGAGGTAGAACGCCCCTGGATTCCATTTCCAGTGCCACAGAAAAATAAAATAAATAAATGAATGAATGAATGCCGGGCGTGGTGGCGCACACTTGTCATCCCCGCGCTTGGGAGGCTGAGACAGGAGGATCGCACAGGTTCGAAGCCAGCCTCAGCTACTTAGTGAGGCTCTCGGCAACTCAGTGGGACCCTGTTTCCAATATATAAATAAATAAATAAATAAATAAATAAATAAATAAAAACAGGTCTGGAGGGCTAGCTCAGAGGTAGAGGCCCTCTCTGGGTTCAGTCCCCAGCACCCCCCCACACACACACACATACAAGGAATACTGATGGAATCCTCCTGCCGCCGCTCTGAAGCATCCATAAGCTGTGTTTGCCTCCGCAGGACGACCCCTTTCAGATGAAGACGGGGGGCATGGTGGACATGAAGAAGCTGAAGGAGAGGGGCAGAGACAAGTGAGTGCGGCGGGCGCCTGGGGGCCGCTGCCCTGGAGACCTGGAGGGCCCGCAGCCTTGTGCGTTGTAAAGTGTGTGTTGTTAAAAACAAAACGGCTTTAGCTCAGTGGCGAACCACTTGCCTAGCACACGTGGGGCTCTGGGTTTGACCCTCAGCACCACTGAAAAACAAAGCAAAAGAAAACAACTTTAAAGGTTGGCTCAGGCCGGCTGTGGTGGCGCACGCTCGTCATCCCCGCGCTGGGGAGGCAGAGACAGGAGGATCGCGCAGATTTCAAGCCCACCACAGCTACTGAGTGAGGCTCTCAGCAACTTAGCGAGACCCTGTTTCCAAATAAATCATAAAACTGGGCTGGGGGTGTAGCTCAGAGCTAGAATGCCCCTGGGTTCAATCCCCAGCACCATGGGAAAAAATAAATAAATAAGAACATAAAAGTTAGCTCAGAGCCAGATGTGGTGGCACACGCCTGTGATCATTACTTGGGAGGCTGAGACGGGAGGATCGCAGGCTTGAGGCCAGACTCAGCAAATTAAGACTCTGTTTCAGAATAAAAATTTTAAAGAAGGGCTGGAGCAGCGCTCAGAGGCCGCGTGCCCCGGGTTCAGTCTCCTATTGCCCTCCCCCGAAAGAGTGCAAAGATTTAAAACTGCAGGTGTCTACTCAGGGGCGGCACCAGAGGCCCAGGGTGTGCCGTAGGAATCCCCGGAGTCTTTATCATATACTTGGGGCCAGCCATGAACAGGCTGTTCTGCTTTGTGCTGTCCTTGTTTCATCTTCTCACCGTGCATGCGGGCCTCGCCACCCTCCTGCAGGATCAGTGAAGAGGAGGACCTGCACCTGGGGACGTCGTTCTCTGCAGAGACCAACCGGAGGGACGAGGATGCGGACATGTAGGTGCCGGGCTCGGCCAGGTCGGGTCTAAGACACTTCGTCACAGGACGGGCCAAGGATTCCCTAGACCTCACAATTGGCACCCTCTTTCCCTTTCAGGCTTGGGAGCTTTGAAAACCTCTCCTGAGTTCTTTAAATGGATGGTTCTTGGGATTTTAGATTCCTTGATTTAGTGAGATTTCCTCCAAACATGGACTTGCCCCCTTCTTATTCTGGTAACCAGGCCCTTAAGAAACAAATTATGCAGCCAGGCGTGGTGGCACACGCTTTAATCCCAGCATTTGGGAGGCCGAGACAGGAGGATCACAGTTCGAGGACGGTCTCAGCTACTACTTAGTGAGGCCCTGTGCAACTCAGTGAGACCCTGTTTCAAAAATAAAGAATAAAGAAAAATAGGGCTGGAGGTGTAGCTCGGAGGTAGAATGGCTGATACCAAAAAAAAAAAAAAAAAATTAAGTACCATCTTCAAAGATCCTTAACACCAGTTGCCTGGCAGGACAAAACCTCATCACTAATACAAGTTGGTGCCTTGGGTTGACACAATTCCAGCTGTTTCTTCCCTCGGTTCCCCACGGACTGATGGAGATGCCCTCGGGGCCCTGTGGTGGGCAGGGGCGGGCGGGGTCCAGGCCGACTGCAGGTGCCCTGTGAGCTGGCCGCGGGTCTCCTTCCAGGGTAAAGTACATCGAGACGGAGCTGAAGAAGAGGAAGGGGATCGTGGAGCACGAGGAGCAGAAAGTGAAGCCGAAGAACGCCGAGGACTGTCTGTACGAGCTCCCGGAGAACATCCGCGTCTCCTCGGCCAAGAAGACGGAGGAGATGCTGTCCAACCAGATGCTGAGCGGCATCCCCGAGGTGGACCTGGGCGTCGAGTGCGTCCACACGGTCTCGCGCCCCTCCCCGGAGGCCGGTGTCCCCAGGACACAGGCAGCGCTCCCCGGCTCGCGGACGGGAGTTTGTGGGGGGGCTTGGTCAGAGTGGGGGAGACCTTGCGGACCCTGGCGCTTAAAGCAGAAGCCTAGGCCCTGCGGGGCGCGGTGGCGCTTGTAATCCTAGTGCTTGGGAGGCTGAGACAGGAGGACCGGAGGATCGCAGGCTCGTGGCCAGCCGCGGCTACTCAGGGAGGGCCTGTTTCAAAATAAAATAGTAAAATAGTAGCCCCAAGCACCACACGCACAAACGGGCCAATCGGGGGTTCCTTTCTCCCCACAGCGCTAAAATTAAGAATATCATTTCCACGGAGGACGCCAAGGCCCGCCTGCTGGCCGAGCAGCAGAACAAGAAGAAGGACAGCGAGACGTCGTTCGTGCCCACCAACATGGCGGTGAACTACGTGCAACACAACCGCTGTGAGCGCCCCTGGGAGCCGGGCGCTCCTCCCCTGGGAGCCGGGCGCGCTCCTCCCCTGTGAGCGCCCGCGGCCGCCTCACCGCTCTCTGCTCTCTTTTGGTCCAGTTTACCACGAGGAGCTGAACGCCCCCATCAGAAGAAACAAGGAGGAGCCCAAAGCCCGGCCCCTGCGCGTGGGTGACACGGAGAAGCCGCAGCCCGAGCGTGAGTGCGCGGCCGCCGGCCTGGGCGGGGCTCCCGGCCCCCCCCCTGCATCCCCGGAGCCTGCTGCCTGCTGCCCCTCAGCCTCCCCTCCAAGGAACAGGGGTGGAGAGCTGGACGCAGTGGTACAGGCCTCAGTCCCAGTACTGGGAGGCCGAGCAGGAGGATTGCAGGTTGGAGGACAGCCTCAGCAACTTGCAGACCCCTGTTTCAAAATCAAAGATAGCTGGGCGTGGTGGTGCCTGCTTGTAATCCCAGCCCTAGGGAGGCTGAGACAGGAGAATCGTAGACAGCCTCAGCTACTTAGTGAGGTCCTTTGCAACTCAGACCCTGTCTCAAAATGAATAGAAATAGGACTGGGGGTATAGCTGGGAGGTAGAATGCCCCTGGATTCCATCCCTAGTGCTGAATATATATATATTTAGAAGATAAAATAGGCTGGATGTGGTAGCGCACGCTTGTAATCACAGCACTTGGGAGGCTGAGACAGGAGGATCAGAGGTTCATGGCCAGCCTTGGCTGCTTAATGAGGCCCTCCACCATCTAGTGAGACCCTGTTTCAAAATAAAGAATAAAAAGTAGAGCTGGGGAGCCGGGCGTGGTGGCGCACGCTTGTCATCCCCGCGCTTGGGAGGCTGAGACAGGAGGATCCCGCAGGTTTGAGGCCAGCCTCAGCTACTTAGTGAGGCTTTCGGCAACTTAGTAAGACCCTGTTTCCAAGTAAAATATAAAAAAAGGTCTGGGAGTATAGCCCGGAGGTAGAAAGCCTCTGGGTTCCACCCCCAGTACCACAAAAAAAAAAAAAAAAAAAGTAGAGCTGGGGGTATAGCTTGGAGGTAGGATGCCCCTGGGTTCAATCTCAGTACTAAAAATAAATACCTCTTGGGATTGCTTTGAGAATTTACTGGGCTGTCAAGCATAACAGACTCATATTAGGAAATTTCAGGAAGCAGAAATTAAGTCTCGTGTAGAGACTGGGTAGGGCGGGTAGGGCAGAGGCCCTGGGGCACCACCCAGGGAGCAGGGGGCGCAGCCGTGCCCCGGTGCGGAGTCCTGCGCCCGCCTGGCACACGGCCCTTGTTCTCCTCAGGGTCCCCTCCTGTCCGCAAGCGCCCTGCTAACGAGAAGGCCACGGATGATTACCACTACGAGAAGTTCAAGAAGATGAGCCGGCGGTACTGAGAGCGGGGAGCAGGGCGGAGGCCGCCGCCGCCTGCAGGGGACAGCTGTCCGCAGCGCGTCCGCACGCCCCTTCAGGCGCTGAGCTTTTGAAACAAAACACTGTCGGAAGCTTTATTAAAGCCCCTTTGTAAACACGTTGGCTTCCTCCGTCCGGGCTCAGGAGGAACCGTCCGGATCCCTGGAGCAGCGAGGCCTTCCCGGGTGCTCTTACGAGGCCTGCAACCCTGGCTCCTCTCGCGTTTGAAATGGGGTTCAAGTACGCACCTTCTTTTAGACTGAGCCAGCGGACAGCAGAGGTCAGGGCGGGGTGGGGGGACTGGGCCCCGACTTTGACGTGTCACCTGTGTATTGTTTGGTCATTTGTTTGGTTTTGTTCTTTCACTAAAAAGAAAAATGGCGTTTATCATCACTTTTAGAATTAATTATCAAATGCAAAACGAATCCGCCTTGTTGGGATTGCTTCCTTACAGCTCTCTCACGTTTTCAGGGTTTTGTGTGTGCGTGGTGCTGGGGATTGAACCCAGAGGCGTTCCACCTCTGAGCTACACCCCAGCCAGTATCGGAGTCTCACTAGGTTGCTGAGCGGCAGTACTTGCTGAGGCTGGCCTCGAACTTCCCTTCCTCCCGGCTCAGCCCCCCAAGTCCGGGGATGACACCACGCCTGGCTTCAGGTCATGTTTTCCAAGCCCAGGGATTGGGTAACTCGCATGGAGAGCTGAGTTGCAGAGACCTTAGCGGCTCCACCTGCGAGCTGCCAAGGACCTTCCCAGGCGCCCTTGTTTCCCAGGCTGGGCGGGACGAGGGGCCTCCCGGCTGGCTGTTTGTGTTACGGAGCTTTGCTCTGGAGTCAGGGCTGAGCCCTGCTCTCAGACTCCGAATTGTGTTCTTGGACAAATCCCTTCCCTCTGAGCCTCAGGTTTCCCACCTGTAAAATGGAGAATGTTTTCCCTCCAGTAGAATGCAAAGCTATTGAAGGCAGGAATTCATGTGGTTTTTGTGTGTGTGTGTGTGCGCGCGCGCGCGCGCCATACCGGGATTGGGCCCAGGGGCATTCTACCTCCGGGCTACACCCCAGCACTATTTTTTTTTTTAAGATTCTTTACTTTGAAGCAGGGTCTCACTAAATTGCAGGTGGCCCCTCTAAATAAGTAGCTGAGGTCGGTTTTGTTTGAACCTGCGATCCTCCTGTCTCAGGCTCCCAGGTCCTGGGATTACAAGCGTGTGCCACCACGCCTGGGTACACGTGCCTCCCCCTTCAGACCCAATCCATAATGTGACACTTGGGCAACCTCAGAATCTGAGTGAGCCAGGTGTGTGGCGCAGGCCTGTGGAAACTGCCAATTCTTCTTTTTTTTTTTCCTTCTTTTGGTGGTACTGGGGTTCCTGGAAACCCTTCTACCTCCGGGCTATACTCCCAGACCTATTTTATATTTTTATTTAGAAACAGGGTCTCTTAAGCCAGAGAGGCTGGCTTTGGACCTGCGCAATACTCCTGTCTCCACTTCCCAAACACGGGGATTACAAGCGTGCGACACCACACTGGGTGGAAATGGCCAATTCTAAGACTGGGGCAGGAAATACACTCCATGGACCTGGAACATCCAGTAGTGCCAGAAAATAAGTGCTCAAAACAGCCAGCAAACACCGCCACATGGCAGGGCAGAGGAGCACCAGGAAGTAATGAAACCCCAGCGCCCAGAGCACAATTTCAGCTAAGAAATAAAGGAGCCGGGCGTGGTGGCGCACGCTTGTAATCCTGGCTGGGGGTGTAGCTTGAAATTAGAATGTCCCTGGGTTCCATCCCCAGTACCACAAAATAAATAAATAAAAATAAAATTGAAAGCTGGGCGTGGTGGCGCACGCTTGTAATCCCTGCACTTGGGAGGCTGAGACAGGAGGATCGCGCAGGTTCGAAGCCAGCCTCGGCTATTTAGTGAGACCCTGTTTCCAAATAAAATCTATATATAAAAAAATAGGTCTGGGAGTGTAGCCCAGAGGTAGAAAGTCTCTGGGTTCCACCCCTAGTACCACCAAAAAAAAAAATTGAGCCAGACTTGGTGGCCCACGCATGTAATCCCAGCATTTGGGAGGCTGAGACTAGAGGATCACGGTTCGAGGACTACGTAGGCTTTTTTTTTTTTTTTTTTTTTTTTTTGCGGGTCTGGAGATGGTTCGAACCCAGGGGCATTTGACCTCCGAGCTACACCCCCTGCCCTATTTTTTATTCTTTTATTTTGAAACAGGGTCCCACTGAGTTGCCAAGGGCCTCAGTAGCTGAGGCTGTCCGCGAATCTGCGATCCTCCGGTCTCAGCCTTGCAAAGGCTGGGATTACAAGCGTGCGCCACCACGCCCAGGTGCACTTAGGCCTTTTGCAACTCAGTGAAACCCTGTTTCAAAATAAAGAATTTTAAAAAATGGGGCTGGGGTGTATCTCAGAAGTAGAACGCCCCTGGGTGCCATCCCCAGTACCGCACAAAATAAGAATAAATTGCTTAAACCCCGAAACACAGAAATGGGTCATCAAGCAAACGTCCACCGTTGACGTTTCAGAAAAAAAAAAAAAAAAAAAAAAGTGCTCTGCCCTTAACAAAGATGGCGTCCTGCGGCGTCAGGAGCCGCGCCGCCCGGAGCAGAGCTGGCGGCGGGCGGGGCGGGGCCGGAAGCGGCGGCGGCGCGGGGCGCGGGCGCGGGGCGGGCATGAAGCTGGGCCGGGCGGCGCTGGGCCTGCTGCTGCTGGCGCCGTCGGCGGTGCGCGCGGTGGAGCCCATCAGCCTGGGGCTGGCGCTGGCGGGCGTGCTCACCGGCTACATCTCCTACCCGCGCCTCTACTGCCTCTTCGCCCAGTGCTGCGGCCAGAAGCGGAGCCTCAGCCGGGAGGGTAGGCGGCCCGAGGCCCGGCTGCAGGAGGCGGCGCCGGACTTTGGCCGGAGCCGTCGGGGCGGCTCGGGGCGCGGGCACCGCGGGGGGCCGCCCCGGGCCCTCTCCGCCGCTGCCTGGGGGGCCGCGGAGCCAGGACGGGCAGGGCCCGCCGGGATGGGCGCCCGACCTCGCCCGCTCCGACCCGCTCTGTCTTTGCAGCGCTGCAGAAGGACCTGGACAGCAAGCTCTTCGGCCAGCATCTTGCCAAGAAAGTCATCGTGAACGCCGTGTCCGGTTTCCTAGGCAACCCGAAGCCCAAGAAGCCGCTGACGCTGTCCCTGCACGGGTGGACGGGCACCGGCAAGAACTTCGTGGGCAAGATCATCGCGGAGCATATCTACGAGGGCGGGCTCCGCAGCGACTATGTGCACCTGTTCGTGGCCACGCTGCACTTCCCCCACGCCGCGAGCGTCCCCCTGTACAAGGCAAGGGCGGCGCCGGGGTCCTTCCGGGGTTTCCTCTTCGGGGGCCGGGGTTTGGGGTTCCGCGTTGACATGGCCGAGTCTGGATGTGGCCGCCGCGTCACTTCCCCTCTGTAAGCCGTAGAAGTTGCAGACGGTTGGAGATGCGCCCTAATTACACCCTCAAAGCTTTGTAGTCCCGAAACTAGGCCAGGTGATACTGAGATCATAGGATTTTAGAGGTGGATAGGAACGAATCCTGCTTAAAGGTCCTGACTTCTCACTCATTGGATGGAGGAGGCTACAAAGAAGCCACTTTTCTGGAGAGGCCTAAGTTTGCTTTAACTGTTGCAAACTGCTGTTTAACTTACTGAGTAGGGGCTGGGGCTGGGCCAGCAGACACCTGGATCTGAGTTCCAGCGCTTCTTCCTGCCAGCTGAGTAGCCTCAGAAAAGCCCCTGGCGCTCTGAACGGGCTCCTCGGGATGAAATGGTGCTGGTGAGCTGTCAGTTATGTAACCCTGGCCTGGCACGGGAGCTTCATGCAAAAGCTGTGGTTCCCACTGACCGCGGACCAGACCCTCAAAGTGGGCAGACAGACAGACAGATGCTGAGCACATCAGCTCCTGCTTAAAGTGACTTTCAGGGTCACCGGTGGTCTTGGGGCTCTTGAGATTGGAGGCTTTTAGTGGTGTGTGTGTGTGTGTGTGTGTGTGTGTGTGTGTGTGTGTGTGTGTGTCTGGGGATTGACCTGTAGGCATTCTACCTCTAAACTACACCCCCAGCCCGATTTTATGTTTTATTTTGAAACAGGGTCTCACTAGGTGGATGAGAGGCTCACTGTTTGTTAAAGCTGGGCTCGAACCTGCGATCTTCCTGTCTCAGCCTCCCAAGTACTGGGATTACAAGCACGGGCCGCGCCACCTAGCCCTAGAGGGGAATCCTAACAAACTTCGGTTGACTTTTTAATTTTTGGTACTGGTGATGGAACTCGGGAGGTTCTACCTCTGCTCTATTCCCTCAGGCCTGTTTTATTATTTTGAAACAGGGTCTCACTAAGTGATGAAGGGCCTCATAAAGTGACTGAGGCTGGCTGCGAACCTGCGAGCCTCCCAACCATGGCCAGCTGGACTTGCAGGGCTGAAACTGGTAAAGTGCTGGGTAAACTGGCATGAGTTTATCACCCTTGTTAGGATCGTAAGCCTGCACCAGCTTAAAAGCTGACTTGAGGCAGTCACTTCTCTGTGCCCGAATGTTCTCTGTCAAGAATGTAACAGTGTCCCTTTAATGGCTTGGGGGACACAGTCTAACTTTATGTAAATGTTAGAATAGTATCCTGCAGCTAAGCATGGTGGCTTTTGTCTGGAATCCTAGTACTTGGGAGGCTGAAGCAGGAAGGAAGATCATAGGTTGGAGTCTGCAGCCAGCCTCAGCAACTTAACAAGGACCTCAGTAACTTAGCAAGGCCCCCAGCAACTTAGCAAGGCCCTCAGCAACTTAGCAAGGCCCTATTTCAAGATTTAAAAAAAAAAAAAAAAAGAATGGGGCTGAGGTTGTAGCTTCGAGGTAGAATGTCTCCGGGTTCAGTCCCCAGTACTGGGGGGAAGTGCCTTGCCAGAGCGAGCACTCAGAGCCCGTCCTCTGTCGTTCCATTTAAGTCGGGGCGCAGGCTGCAGCATCTTGGGTGGACAGCGACTCGCCTCGCGACCTCAGCCGGCTGCTCAGGTCTCCACGTTCCCTCTGTAAACGGAGGCCGGGCCGTCCTACAGAGCAGAATTGCGGCTTACATTACATAACACACACGTGGAATGTTGGAACCACCGTCACCGTGGCCAAGGAAAAGCCCCAGCACTGAGCGCTACAATGGGATTTTTAGAATCTACCTAAAGGGAAGAGCTGAGCCAGAAGGGGTCCGGCAGGGGCCACACACCTGTCATCCCAGTACTTGGGAGGCCAAACAGGAGGATGCTAGGTTCAAGGCCAGCCTCAGCAACTGTGTGTGTGTGTGTGTGTGTGTGTGTGTGTGTGTGTGTGTGTGTGTGTGTGTTTTACTGGGGATTGAACCCAGGGGCATGCTATCTCCGAACTATACCCCCAGATCTGTGTGTGTGTGTGTGTGTTTTACTGGGGATTGAACCCAGGGGCATGCTATCTCCGAACTATACCCCCAGATCTACTTTATTTTTATTTTGAAACAGGGTCTTGCTAGGTTGATGAGAGTCTTAAGACTTGCTGAGGCTGTCCTTGAACCTGCAATCCTCCTATCTCAGCCTCCCGAGTACTGGGATTACAAAAGCCTGAGCTAGCATGCCCAGCTGACCCTCAGCAATTTAGCAAGACCTTGTTTCAAAAAAAAAAAAAAAAAAAGCGGACGTGGTGGCGCACGCTTGTGATCCCAGCACTCGGGAGGCTGAGACCAGAGGATCGCGGTTCGCGGACAGCTCAGCTACTTAGGCCCTCCGTAACTTAGTGAGACCCTGTTTCAAAATAAAGAATAAAAAAAAAAAACAGGGCAGGGGATGTAGCTCGGGGGTTGAATGCCCCTGGGTTCCATCCCCAGACCCACAAAAAATAAAAGCCAGGTGTGGTGGCTCACATTTGTAATTCCACTCCTCGGGAGGCTGAGACAGGAGGCTCGCAGGTGTGCAGCCAGCCTCAGCAACTTGGTGAGACCCTCTGCAACTTAGGAAGACTTTCCAAATTAAAAAAAAAAAAAAAAAAATAGGGCCAGGGGTTGTAGCTCAGAGATAGAATGCCCCTGAGTTCAATACAAACCACCCAAAAAAAAGTACCCTGGGGCATTCAGTGGTAGAACACTTGTCTAGCATGCACCGGGGCCTGGGTTCAATCCCCAGCACACTTAAAAAGACGTGTTCAGATGTGTTTGTATGGAATGTGTCTGCTTAGGCAGATTTATGTTAGAAAACCCCAGACATAGCTGAGCGTGATGGTGTATACCAAAATCCCAGTACTTGGGAGGCTGAGACAGGAGGATCACAGGTTCAAGGACAGCCTCGGCAAGTAGTGACACTCTCATCAACCTAATGAGACCCTGTTTCAAAATAAAACCAAAATAGGGCTGAGGGTGTATCTCCGAGGTAGACCAGCCCGCGGTTCCATCCCAGTGCTACAAAAAGCAAAAGAATGCCCAGATCCTGGTCTAGAGGGGGACCTGGCCCCAGGACAGCGCTGGGTGCAGCCGCCTCTCCTAGGAGAGCCCTGCTTGCTGGCTGGGGCTGTACTGCAGAGCCAGGGGACGGTCGTCATGTGGCTTCTGCCTTCTTCCAAGAAGCCTGGGTGCACAGGCTGGGTGTTGCTTTGCCGTGTGGGGACCAAGGACCAGCACCCCGCTGCCACAGTTCTGAGCAGTAACTTACACAGATGCCCGGGCTCAGAGCCAGGCGGGGTGGGCGGACCCCAGCTCGGCTACCCGCAGGCATCGGGTCCTAGCGGGTTGGTCACACTGTCCGTGCTTCCGAGTGCTCACCTGTGGCCTGGGCGTGATGCTGCCCACTGCGTGGGGGGTCGTGAGGAGGCGGGGGATGGCTGGGCCAGGCGGGCTCTGAGCACGGCGCACCCATGGTTCTCAGTGGGAGGAGCGGGCTCAAGGGGCTGGGGTGTCCCAGCCGTCGAGCACCGACCCAGCACGTGCAGAGGCCCGAGTCCGTCCCCGGCGCTGCGCAGAGCGGCCCCGCTCGGAGCTCTGACTCGCTTTCTCCCCGCGACTCAGGACCAGCTGCAGATGTGGATTCGAGGCAACGTGAGCGCATGCTCGCGGTCCATCTTCATCTTCGATGAGATGGATAAGATGCACGCGGGCCTCATCGACGCCATCAAGCCCTTCCTGGACTACTACGACGTGGTGGACGAGGTCTCCTACCAGAAGGCCATCTTCATATTTCTCAGGTGAGGCGGCGGGTGGGGCGGGCCGAGCGGGGACGGGCACGCGCCCCCGGGGGAAAGGCGCCCGGCTTCCTCTCGCCTCTGCTTCCTAGCAATGCCGGAGCAGAGAGGATCACGGAGGTGGCTTTGGACTTCTGGAGAAGTGGAAGGCAGAGAGAGGACATCAAGCTCAAAGACATGGAGCACGCCCTGTCCGTGTCGGTCTTCAATAACAAGAACAGTGAGTTGGGGTCTGCCGCCACACCTCCCCACAGCCCTGTGCCCGGCAGGGAGCGGGGTACGCAGGCGAAATCTCAGCCCCATCGACCCAGAATTCCTCAGGGGGAATCGTAACTTTTTTTTGGTACTGGAGATCAAACCCAGAGTCAACCTATCTCCAGGCTGTACCCACAGCGCTGTGTGCGTGCGTGTGTGTGTGTGTGTTGTGGGTCTGGGATGGAACCCAGGGGCATTCGACCTCCGAGCTACACCCCCTGCCCTATTTTTTATTCTTTATTTTGAAACAGAGTCTCACTAAGTTGCCAAGGGCCTCAGTAGCTAGGGCTGGCGGCAAACCTGCGATCCTTCTGTCTCAGCCTCCCAAGTACTGGGATTACAAGCGTGCTCCACCACGCCTGGCTTGGGGCCGGAGCCTTTGACTTGGCTGCTTCCCCAGCCAGTGTCACACGGCCTTTGACCTGGAGCCCAGGAGGCAGGAAGCCAGGACGGGCTGAGTCACTGGCTGACCCCAGTCATGCAGGTTGTCTGACCCGGTGACGGCTTGGCTCAGTTTCCGAGGTATCAGAACAAAAGCCTTATTTGAAACATTCACCAAGCCAGGTGTGGTGGCGCACGCTTGTAATCCCCACGCTTGGGAGGCTGAGACAGGAGGATCGTGCAGGTTCGAAGCCAGCCTCAGCTACTTAGTGAGGCTCTCAGCAACTTAGTGAGACCCTGTTTCCAAATAAATTATAAAATAGGTCTGGGAATGTAGCCCAGAGGTAGAAAAGCCCCTGGGTTCCACCCCCAGTAACACACACACACACACAGGAATAAAAAATAGGGCAGGGGGTGTAGCTCAGAGGTAGAAGTGGCCTGATTCAATCCCCAGTACCATAAAGAAAAAAAGTCCCTGGGATGGCGCGTCGCGGGAGTCAGAGCTCTCGGGCGTGCTGCAGCCTCGCCTCGGGGCTCTGTTACTCTCGAGGAGCCCAGTGTGTTCCCCAGAATGCTCCACGCGGTGCTGCCGGTGGCACCGGGCTCCCACCCTATGGCTGGTCTCGCCAGAGGCCAAAGTTCCCAAGACAGGAGTGGCTGCCTGCGGGAACCCCGGGCTCCTTCAGCTTCCTTTCAAACTGCCGCCGGGGCGTGCGCTCTGGCTCGCGGCCCTCGTCCCCATCCCTGCCCAGCCTCCTGCGGCGGTGGCACTCTTGCCCTGCTCCCTGGCGGTCACAGCAGCACCGCCGCTTGCAGCGTGGCTGGCCGCACCTTCTCCCGGGCGGGCAGCTCACGGCGCCATCCCGGGCCTGGCTCGGAGTCCACGCGCCCCTGGCGTGTGGCGCGGACCGCCTTCCTGCTCTTTCCCAGGCGGCTTCTGGCACAGCAGTCTGATTGACCGGAACCTCATCGACTACTTCGTCCCCTTCCTCCCCCTGGAATACAAACACCTGAAGATGTGCATCCGGGTGGAGATGCGGGCCCGAGGCCACGCCGTCGACGAGGACATCGTGAGCAGGGTGGCCGAAGAGATGACGTTCTTCCCCAGGGAGGAGAGGGTTTTCTCTGACAAGGGCTGCAAGACTGTGTTCACCAAATTAGATTACTACCTGGACGACTGACAGCCAGTCTTCGGGGGAACCCACGCCGCCCCCTCCGAAGGAAAGGGGCCTCTGGGGCCCTCTCGGCTCTCCCGGGCCTGGGGCCGCCGCCCCTGCTGGGGACAGACAGACATGAAGCTTCAGCGCCTCCGGGAGGGAGACATGGCCCCCGCCATCCCGCCGGGGCTCACGGTTTTTAACAAATTATGTTTTAATCTCACGTGTTTCTGTTGCAAGGAAGGACAAATAAGTTCGACCGAAAATGTGATAACTTTATTTAAAGTGGTTTTTAACATGGGAAACATTATGAAAACCTTTTGAGATTCTAAGGGCTGGGCTCTGTGAGCTTTTTAACATCCCCGCCACTGTCAGGTCCACCGGGTCGGGTCTCCGCTGCCCAGCACGGCCAGGCCGGGGATGCAGGGTTGGTGCAGGAGCTCTGTCACCGGACCTCTGTCTGTTCGTTTAAAGAAGGCACATTTCCAGGGGCCCTGAGTAACACACTTCTTCTGGCAAGAGGGCAGTGAGCCGAGTGAGTTTGGGAATCTAGGGCTTAGGAACTAAGAGGATGCGGCCCAGCACCAGAGATGAGCCCACCTTGCTCTCCCAGGTGTTACTGTTTGAGGTTGGAGGGGGTACTGGGGATGGAGCCCAGGGGCATTCTACCTCCAACACCACAGCCCTATATTTTATTTATTTTGAAACAGGGTCTGAGTTGCAGAGGGCCTCACTAAGTAGCTGAGGTTGGCTGCGAACTGTGATGCTCGTCTCCAGCCTCCTGAATGCTGGGATTATAAGTGTGCGCCAGCCCAGTTTATTACTAGTTTTTATGTTAAAACAGAATTCTTTAGCTGACCCCCTTTTTTGTGGTACTGGGGATGGAATCCAGAGGCATTCTACCTCCGGGCTACACCCCCTGCCCTATTTTTATTCTTTATTTTGAAACAGGGTCTCACTGAGTTGAGGAGGGCCTAAGTAGCCGAGGCTGTCCACGAACTGCGATCCTCCTGTCTCAGCCTCCCCAAAGCTGGGATTACAAGCGTGCACCACCACACCCGGCTTTCTTTTTATATTTTATTTGGAAACTGGGTCTTGCTAAGTTGCCGAGAGCCTCACTAAGTTGCTGAGGCTGGCTTTGAACCTGTGTTCCTCCTGTCTCAGCCTCCCAAGCGCGGGGATCACAAGAGCCTTGAGGTTAGGCTGGAGTGGAGGCAGCCCAGGTGGAGGGAGTGAGGCTCCCGCGGGCACCCCAGGCCCAGGTCAGCGCTGCGCCTCGCCAGCCGCGCAGGGCGATGAGCCCCAACGCCCAGCTGTGGCTGGCAAGTCCGGCTGGGATGCCGTGGGGGCCTCAGCCAGTGGGAGCGGAAGCCACGTGCTGTGCAGAGGGCTCCCGTGGGTGTGGCTGCGGCTCAGCTCACAGGGAAGGATTTTTTTGCAGCACTGGGGATGGAACCCAGGGGCATTCTACCTCTGAGCTACACCCCAGCCCTTATTTTTTTGTCCTTTTTTTTTTTTTTTCTTTTTGCAGTACTAAAATGGAACCCAGGGGCATTCTACCTCAAAGCTACACCCCCAGCTCTTTTTTTTTGGTGGGTCTGGGGATGGAACCCAGGGGCATTCAACCTCCAAGCCACAGCCCCTGCCCTATTTTTTATTCTTTGAGACTGAGTCTCACTGAGTTGCAGAGGGCCTAAGTAGCCGAGGCTGTCCACGAACCACAATCCTCCCGTCTCAGCCTCCCGAATGCTGGGATTACAATCATGTGCCACCATGCCCGGCGTTTAGTCCTTTTTATGTTTGAAACAGGATCTCATTGAGTTGTGAAGGGCCTAAGTAGTAGAGGAGGTTGTCCACGAACCGCAACCCTCCCGTCTCTGCCTCCCGAATGCTGGGATTATAAGTGTGCTCTACCATGCCTGGCTACAGGAAAGGTTTATTAGCTGCTATAGAAGACAAGTTTCCCAATTAATCCCAGTACTTTGGAGGCTGAGACAGGAGGATCTCAAGCTTGTGGGCAGCCTCAGCTACTCAGTGAGGCCCTCTGCAACTTAGTAAGACCCTGTATCAAAATAATGAATAAACGGCCAGGCGTGGTGGCGCATGATTGTAATCCCAGTACTTGGGAGGCTGAGACAGGAGGATCATGCAGGTTCGAAGCCAGCCTCAGCTACTTAGTGAGGCCTTCTGCAATTCAATGAGACTCTGTTTCCAAATAAAATATTTTTTAAAATGGGTCTGGGAGGATAGCCTGGGGGTAGAAAACCCCTGGGTTCCATTTCCAGTACCACAAAAATAAAAAAAAGTAAAAAGTAGGGCTGGGGGTATAGGTCAGAAATAGAATGCTCTTCGGCTCAGTTCCCTATTACCACAAAAGAGAAGAGTAGGTGGTACATGACATAATGTTTAGACTTTATTACCTTATATTCAGTAGGTCAACTCAAAGTGCTGTCCATGCCAGGTGCGGTGCACGCTTGTAATCCCAGCATTCGGGAGGCTAAAACAGGAGGATCACAGTTCGAGGACAGCCTCAGCTACTTAGGCCCTCTGCAACTCAGTGAGACCGTTTCTTTTTTTTTTTTTTTTTTTGCGGGTCTGGGGATGGAACCCAGGGGCATTCTACCTCCAAGCTACACTTCCCAGGCCTGCGTAGCTGAGGCTGTCCGCGAACCGCGATCCTCCAGGTCTCAGCCTCCCGAATGCTGGGATTACAAGCGTGCGCCACCACGCCCGGCTCAGCGAGACCCTGTTTCAAAATCAAGAATAAAAATGAGGGCCGGGGGTGTGGCTTGGAGGCCGATGCCCGGGCTCCATGCGGGGTCGAGGCTTCCCAAGTCACACATCAGTAACAGCGGTCCAAAGGTGGCGACACGTGTTGAGTTTATTACGTCACTGTAAACAGAACGAACTCTAGCCGCCTCGGCCACACCGAGAAGTCACAAAGGGAAGGTAACGGGGCTCCAAAAAGCCATGCCCACGCTGTAAACATCCCCATCCTACCATATTTAAGACAAAAACACTGTGCACTGTAGCACATGTTTGCAACCACCGCACAACTCCAAATAGGTCAGAACGGTTTGCCTGGCTGGAATTTTTGTGTGTGTGTGGCACTGGGGATTGAGCCCAGGGGCATTCTACCTCTGAGCTAAACTCCAGCCCTATTTTATTTTTATTCTGAAACAGTCTCACGAGGTTAATGAGTCTCACTACCTGCGGAGGCTGTCCTTGAACCTACGACCCTCCTGTCTCAGCCTCCCAAGCACTGGGATCACGAGCATGCTCCACCACGCTTGGTTGGCTTACATTTTTTTTCCTGTGGTCCTGGGGTTTGAGCCGAGGGGCACTCTACTTCCAGGCTGCACCCCGGCCCTACTTTTTACTCTTTATTTTGAAACAGGTGAGACACTGGTTTGTGGAAGGCCTCACCAAACTGCTGGGGCTGGCCTCGAACCTGTGATCTTCCTGTCTCAGCCTCCCAAACACTGGGATTACAAGCGTGCACCACCACGCCCAGCTGGCTGGGATCTTGGAACCTTCGAGTCTCAGTTCCCAGCCATCAGGGTGCAGACTGGCGCTGCCCTATGGGTCATCATGAGATCACACGCAGGCCCAGCCTCAGCTCGGGTGACCTACAATGATAAGCACAGAGACCATGCTTTTCCTCCGTGGTACTAAGGACTGAGCCCAGGGATGCTCCAGAGCTACATACCCAGGCCTCCCTCATCTTTAATTTGAAACAGGGGCTCACAAAGGTCTCCCATGTGGCCTCAAACCTGTGATCCTCCTGTCTCAGCCTCCCAAGTACTGGGAATACACGTATATGTCACTGCGCACAGCAGGGTACCATGCATTTAATAACCATCCTATTCCCCCAGACACACACACACACACACACACACACACACACACTCATAGTATTAAGAGTACCTGAGATGAGAATAAGCAATTATTCCCTTTTGTGTCCTTCCCAGGTTTTAAAATATGCAACACCCCATACTTCTCCTACATTAAGATGCGGAAGTAAAACGTTATAAAAAAATAGACGTATCTTGAAGACTGCAGCGGGCCGGGCAAGGGCACACTGACCTTGGCCGGGCTTGTGGGCGTGGGGAGGAGCCCCCCTCCTGACTTCAAAGCATAACAGGCCCGCGCCCCATGGGAACCAAGGCTGAAATCCAAAGCCAACAGTGCTGTCCTGGTGGGACTAGAGAGGGCGGCGGAGAGGGGAGCCTGGAGACCGCTCAGGGAAGGCTGGGGCGGAGATGGGATGTGAACTGAGCACTGTGGCGGCTCCCGTGCACAGCTGCGGGGAGGAAGGCGATCCTGGCGGGTCCTCAAGGCGCTGAGTCACTGAGTCACCGGCTGGCTGGAGGTGTGGGTGCCGGGCGCAGCCCCGAGCCTCCGCTGGACACAGCATCTCCAGGTACCCGGCACCGTGCGAGGGATTCCGCCGTCCGCTGCGCCAGCAGGTGATGTACCTCCCTGCTACATTCCTGCCCCAAAGGCTAGTGTCTTTCCACAAGTCAGCCTGAGAGCTGAGCCTCACTGCGGAGGCCCACAGGTGCAAATGTGCGAACCCCCAGAAGCCTCCAGAGGGCTGCCGCGAGGGCGCGGGCGGGGCTCAGTGGAAGTCCAGCCGTGCCTGCACCGTCTTGCAGCCCTTGTCCGAGTAGATCTGCTCGTCTTTGGGGAAGAAGGTCATTTCGTCCGCCACCCGGGTGACGACGTCTTCGTCCACGGCGAGGCCCCGCGCGCGCATCTCGGCGCGCACGCACATCCTCACGTGCCGGTGCTCCAGCGGCAGGAAGGGGACGAAGTAGTCGATGAGGTTCTTGTCGATCAGCCCGCTGTGCCACAGGCCACCTGCAGAAGCGCACGGTTGGCGCCTGCCGGGCGCCGCCGCCCCCAGCCCGCCCTGCGCCCAGCCACAGCCTGTGTGCGCGCCTGTACCGCGGACACGCTTCTGGCCACAAGGCCAGTAAGCTTGGTGCTACGTCCTGCCGGGACACTCCACTAATGCCCCAAGGAACTCCCCAAGCCAGCGAAGCCACGGGCCAGCGGCACTCCATGGCTCTGTAACACAGCGAGAAGAACCAGGCGTGGCGGCGCGCACCTGTAATCCTAGGAATTGGAAGACAGGAGGATCACAGGCTCAAGGCCGGCCTCAGCAAGTAGTGAGGACTTGTTTCAAAATAAAAATAAAAGCCAGGCGTGGTGGCCCACGCTTGTAATCCCAGTACTTGGGAGGTTGAGACAGGAGGATTCAAGTTTGTGGCCTGCCTCAGCTGTTTAGCGAGGCCCTCTGCAACTTAGTGAGACCTTGTTTCAAAATAAAGAAAAAGAAATGGGCAGGGTGTGGTGACCCATGCTTCTAATCCCAGCATTTGGGCGGCTGAGACTGGGGGATCACGGTTTGCAGACAGCCTCCGCTCCTTAGTGAGGCCCTCCACAACTCAATGAGACCCTGTTTCAAAATAAAGAATAAAAAATAGGGCTGGGGGTATAGCTTGGAGGCAGAATGCCCCTGGGTTCCATCCCCAGTACTGCAAAAATAAAAAACAGGGCTGGGGATACAGCTTGGAGGTCAAATGCCCCTGTGTTCAATCCCCAAGACCACAAAATAAACAAACAAACAAATGAATAAATGAATAAAAATAGAGCTGGGGGTGTGGCCCAGAGGTCAAATGCCCAAATACCACAAAACAAACAAACAAACAAATAGAGCTGGGGGGGAGCTCAGAGGCAGAATGCCCAAGTTCAATCCCCAGTACCACACACTCAGTACCACACACTCAGTACCACACTCTCAGTACCACACACTCAGTACCACACTCTCAGTACCACACTCTCAGTACCACACACTCAGTACCACACACTCAGTACCATACACTCAGTACCACATTCTCAGTACCACACACTCAGTACCACACACTCACACAAAAAGAAGGGAGAGGCGCAGGGCCCGCGGCGACTCACTGTGCCGATTGTTGAAGACGCCGACGGACAGCACAGGCTCCAGGTCCTTCAGCTGGATATCCTCCCTCCTCCTCCCTGCCCGCCAGAAGTCCAGCGCTGTCTTGGTAATGAGGTCCCCACCTGCGTTGCTGCGTTGGCCAGAGAAGCAAAGATTAAAATCGCATAGAAAAGCCAGGCGTGGCGGAGCACACCAGTAATCCCAGGACTTGGGAGGCGGAGACAGGAGGATCGCAGGTTCAAAGCCAGCCTCAGCTACTTAAGGAGGCTCTTGGCAACAGTCAGCTTTGTTTCCAAATAAGTAAAACTGGGCTGGAGGTAGAGCTTGGAAGTAAAATGCCTCTGAGTTCAATCCTTAGTACCACAAAATTTTAACTAATTAAAGAATAAAGGTTAAAAAAGCGCTGGGGCTATAGTTTGAAGGCAGAATGCTTCTGGGTTCAATCTTCAATAATCTCTCCCCCTTGCCAGGCGTGGTGGCGCATGCTTGTAATCCCCGCGCTTGGGAGGCTGAGACAGGAGGATCGCACAGGTTCGAAGCCAGCCTCAGCTACTTAGTGAGGCTCTCAGCAACTTATGAGACTCTGTTTCCAAATAAAATATAAAATAGGTAGCAAGGCGTGGTGGCGCACGCTTGTAATCCCAGCATTTGGGAGGCTGAGACCAGAGGATCCCGGTTTTCGGACAGCCTCAGCTAATTAGCGAGGTCCTCTGCAACTCAGTGAGACCCTGTTTCAAAATAAAGAATGAAAAATAGGGCAAGGGCTATAGCTCAGAGGTCAAATGCACCTGGGTTCCATCCCCAGACCTGCAAAATAAGTAAATAAATAAAATTTAAAAAATAAAAAAAATAAAACTTGCTGGGAGTTGGGCATGGTGGTGCACGCTTGTAATTCCAGTACGTGGGAGGCTGAGAAAGGAGAATCCAGGTTTGCCATCAGCCTCAGCTACTTAGGCCCTCCGCAGCTTAGTGAGACCCTGTATCAAAATAAAGAATAAAATCGGCTGGGTATGTAGCTCGGAGGCAATATGCCCCTGGGTTCAATCTTCAGTACCGCAAAAAATAAATAATAAACAAAAATAAAAAATAAGACTTGCTGGGATTGTGCCGTGGTTTTCACAACCCTTTCAGAAACATGGGAAGTTAATAAAGTTGTCATCAGCCGGGCATGGGGGCGCACGCTTGTCATCCCCGCGCTTGGGAGGCTGAGACAGGAGGATCGCACAGGTTCGAAGCCAGCCTCAGCTACTTAGTGAGGCTCTCAGCAACTTAGTGAGACCCTGTTTCCAAATAAAGAATAAAAACTAGGGCTGGGGGTGTGGCTCAGAAATAGAATGCCCAGTGTTGCAAAAAATAAAAGATAAAGTTCTCCTCAGCAACGATTTCTTCAGCTCATTCGCCCCTGCCCACACTCTGTGCCCTGCAGGCGCTGGGAACAGAAACCTAAAAGGAGGGAAGGTGTGGCACCGCGGTCCCAGTCCACAGGGCCGGGCGCGGGCCTGCGGGAGCCCTGACCTGAGGAAGATGAAGATGGCTCTGCGGTAGGACACCCCGTCCACCTGCTCGTAGTAGTCCAGGAAGGGCTTGATGGCGTCGATGATCCCAGGGTGCAGCTTGTCCATCTCGTCGAATATGAACACCGAGGGGGCGCAGGCGCTCACGTTCCCCCGAATCCACTTCTGCAGCTCGTCCTGCACCAACGGTAAAGAAAGAGGCGGCGGGGAGGCTCGAGGGCGGCCGGGAGCCCAAGCCGCCCTCCGCTCGCTGCTAGCTTCTCCAAACTTTATCCAGTGCAGAAAGTGGCAGGGAGGCGGGTGTTTAACCGCGGAGACATTTTTTCCTAACTCGATGTCACGTTAACTTTTGACTTTTTTTTCTTTTGCAGTACTGGGGATTGAACTCAGGAACAGTCTACCTCCGAGTCCTGGGATTACAGGTGCGTGCCACCACATCCCAGTGAAAGACCCTAGCTCAGCTTAGCTAAAGCGAAGCCATGATTAACCTAAATCTGAACCCGGAAGATAGAGTTGCTGCTGTGGAGGGTTTCAAAAGTCAGTAAGCCTGCCAAAGAGGAAGAGTGGGAGCATAACTGCTCGCTTGCAGTCTCCTGGCAGAACAGACCGTTACCGTATGTCCTATACAATTTTCTATTAAGTAAAGGCCAAAACAACCTCATGATCGAGGTCGTCTTGTTCCCTAGTTACCCGGACCAATAACAACTCTGTATCTAGGCTAACAATGCTTTTCTGCTTCTGTAACCCCGCTTCCGCTGCCCCTATAAAAACCCACTGAAAAAGACCAGGGGCGCGCAAGTCTCTGTGCAGACTCTGCCGCCCACAGGTACCTGTGTTTAATAAAATCCTCGTGCTATTGCATCCAGTGGTCTCGGATTGATCTCTGGGTTTCGGGGTCTCCATTCCTAAGGGAAAGACCACTCGGGGGTCTTTCACCAGCTTTTTTTTTTTTGTACTGGGATTGAACCCCGGAGCATTCTACCTCCAAGCTCAATTTCCAGCCCTATTTTTTCATTTGAAACAGGGTCACTAAGTTGTGAAGGGCCTAAGTACTGAGGCTGGCCGTGACCTGCGCTCTTTTTTTGTTTTGTTTGGATTTTTCTTGCAGTACTGAGGGTGGAACCCAGGGGCATTCTACCTCCAAGTTACAACCCCAGCTCTATTTTTTTGGTGGTACTGGGGGTGGAACCCAGAGGCTTTCTACCTCCAGGATATACTCCCAGACCTATTTTATACTTTATTTGGAAACAGGGTCTCACTAAGTTGCTGAGAGCCTCATTAAGTAGCTGAGGCTGGCTTTGAACCTGCGTGATCTTCCTGTCTCAGCCTCCCAAGCGCGGGGAATTACAAGCGTGCACCACCACGCCCGGCTCCATCTGTATTTTTTCTTTAGTTTGAAACAGGTTCTCACTGAGTTGCAAAAGGCTTAAGTAGCTGAGGCTGTCCTTGAACCAAGATCCTCCTGTCTCAGCTTCCCAAAGGCTGAGATGCCACAACGCCCAGCATCTCCTGTCTCTTAACTTTTTAACTTTTTGTTTTTTTGCCGTACTGGAGATGGAACCCAGGGGCATTCTACTTCCGAATTACATCTCCAGCCCTATGTTTTATTTTTCATTTTTATTTTATTTATTTTATTACTATTACTATTATTATTATTATTTTTGGTGGTACTGAGGGTAGAACCCAGGGGCTTTTCTACCTCCGGGCCATACGCCCAGACGTATTTTTTATATATATATACTTTATTTGGAAACAGGGCCTAAGTAGCTGAGGCTGGCTTTGAACCTATGCGATCCTCCTGTCTCAGCCTCCCAAGCGCTGGGATTACAAGTGTGCGCCACCACACCCAGTTTTTTTTTTTGGTTGTTTTTTTTTTGAAAACGGTCTCACTGAGTTGCAAAGGGCCTAAGTAACTGAGGCTGTCCTCGAACTAAGATCCTCCGGTCTCAGCTTCCCAAATGTTGGGATTACAAGTGTATGCCACCATACCCAGCTTTAACTTGACATTTTAAAGGTGAAGAGGGCCGGGCCTGATGGGGAATGCCTGAAATCCTAGTACCTAGGAGGCTGAGACAGGAGGATCACAGGCTTGAAGCCAGGTTCAGCAATTTAGCGAGACCCTGTTTCCAAACAAAAAATTAAAATAGGGCTGGGTATGTAGCCTAGAAGCAGAAGGCCCTAGGGTTCCATCCCACTAACACACAAGTATAAGGCCTGTACAAAGTATACAGACATTCACCATTTGGGTTTCGTTGTTGATGTGTACGGGACAATCCGAGGCTACCCGTATGTGTGTGGGGGGTGGTGCTGGGGACTGACCTCAGGGGCACTCCACCTCCAAGGTAAACTCCTCCCAGCCCTTTTTTAATTTGGAAATCGGGTCTTGCTAAGTTGTGGAAAGCCTCACTAATTGCTGTCTTAGGATTACACCACCCAGCTATCTGGCACTCACTGTTGACAACCCCACAGTTTTTATCTCATTGTGGTCTGAAATCTAAAGTCAATATTGCCATAGGCACTAAAGCTTGAGGCACTAGATTAAGACCCGCAGTGCCAGGGCGAGGCCTTGGGCGGCTGCGCTGAACAGAGGATCTGACCTGGGACATTTCAGAGGCATCTGTTCCACGTTTGTCCCCCCCACCCTTTTTTGTGGGACCCAGGGCCACACGCCAGGCAGGCTAGCACTCTGCCACCGTGCCACACGCCCAAGCCCGGATGGAACAGGCCCCAAAACTACAAGCTCTGAACCCCTCAACGGGCAAAGCCATGACCACGTAACCCAGATACGCTTTCATCTCTTTACTGTTTATCAAGAGATTCAGAGCTGGGCGTGGTGGCGCACGCTTGTAATCCCAGTATCTG
The DNA here is from genome assembly GCF_963383645.1 of Muscardinus avellanarius. NCBI lineage: Eukaryota > Metazoa > Chordata > Mammalia > Rodentia > Gliridae > Muscardinus > Muscardinus avellanarius. The sequence continues at coordinate 6,921,815 of NC_137799.1, forward strand.
GGAGGCTGAGACAGGAGGATCGCGGGCTGGGGCCGGGCGTGGTGGCACACGCTTGTAATCCCAGCATTCCGGAGGCTGAGACTGGAGGATCGCGGTTTGAGGACAGCTTCAGCTACTTACTAAGACCCTCTACAACTCAGTGAGACCCTGTTTCAAAATAAAGAATAAAAACTAGGGCCGGGGGTGTAGCTTAGATGTACAATGCCTCTGGGTTCCATCCCCAGTACTGGGGAAAAAAAAAAAAAAGAGATTCAGGATACGATTTGGAAGGCAAGAAAATTATTTCTTCCTTTTGGCAGTCTTCCAGGTCTCAGTTTGGCAAATACTTTCACTTCCTTGTTCAGTTAAGTTTCTATTTCTTAGTTTAGTCACCACCAAAAAGTAGGACTATTAGCTGGGCATGGTGGTACATGCTTGTAATCCCTGCGCTTGGGAGGCTGAGACAGGAGGATCGCGCAGGTTTGAAGCCAGCCTCAGCTACTTAGTGAGACCCTGTTTCCAAATAAAATATAAAATGGGTCTGGGAGTATAGCCTGGAGGTAGAAAGCCTCTGGGTTCCACCCCAAGTACCACTAAAAAAAAAAAAAAAAAGAAAAAGAAAAAGTATATTCAGTTAAAAATGAGAACCATTAAATGTGGAAGGAATATCTAAAGGAGAAACACTCATGGTTCTGTTTCTTTCTTTCCTTTTTTGAGGTTTTCCTAAAGAAAGCCATGGTAGAGAAATAAGAAGCAGCTGGGCGCGGCGGCGCACACTTGGAACCCCAGCATTCAGGAGGCTGAGGCAGGAGGATGCCGGTCAAGGACGGCCTCAGCTACTTAGTGAGGCCCTCGGCAACTCAGTCAGACCCTGTTTCAAAATAAAGAATAAAAAAAAATAGGGCTGGGGTGTAGCTTGGAGGTCGAATGTCCCTGGGCTCCATCCCCAGTACTGGGGGAGGGGGGCGAGGTGGCGCACGTTTGTAATCCCAGTATTTGAGAGGCTGAGACAGGAGGATCGTGCAGATTTGAAGCCAGCCTCAGCTGAGTGAGGGTCTCAGCAAATTGGTGAGACCCTGTTTCCAAATAAAACATAAAAAACAGGTCTTGGAGTATATAGCCCAGAGGTAGAGGGCCCCTGGGTCCCATCCACAGTACCACAAAAAAAGAAAGGAAAGGAAAAGAAAAGAAAAGAAAAGAAAGGAAGGAAAAGTGTGTGTGTGTGTGTGTGTGTGTGTGTGTGTGTGTGTCACTAGGGATTGAACCCAAGGGCATTCTGCCTCTGAGCTACACCCTCCAGCCCTATTTTTTATTCCTTATTTTGAAACCGGGTCTCACTAACTTGCAGAGGGCCTAAGTAGCTGAGGCTGGTCACCAACCAGCGATCCTCCAGTCTCAGCCTCCCGAATGCTGGGATTACAAGCCTGCGCCACCACGCCCGGCGAGAAAAGCTATTAAGACTAAAACCCCTCTACTCTATCTTGCAAAAACGAGGAGGCGAAGCTGAGGCCACACCACAGACGCGAAGCTGAGGCCACACCACAGACGGGAAGCTTTGCGGGAAGCCAGGCCCAGGCCTACTCAGCACCACCCTGCCGACCAAGCGGGCTCAGGACCAGAACCCCACTCATGCTCTGCCTAGGGTCACCAAGATCTTAAGAGGCAAGTCACCTTGTCTTGCTATTGGCTCCATCTCTTAATGGAAATAGCATCCCCTTCCCCGCTGGGTTGTCTTGGAATCGTAAGGAGAGAGACTGTAGAGCTTTGCGACCACCCAGCCAGCGCCCTAACTCAGCAGAAGCTGGCGCGAATGCAGAGGAGAGAAGCGGAGGCCAGAGGCAGCCCGCGGGCCGCCCGGGCGCGGTGGGTTCTCTTGCCTGATACAGTTTTATCTTCTGCTCGTGAGGAAAGTGCAGAGTCGACACAAACAGGTGGACAAAATGACTCTTCAGGCCTTTGGGATGAAGATTTTCGGCCACGATTTGGCTGACAAAATTCTTGCCGGTGCCAGCCCAGCCATGCAAGGACAGAGTCAGGGGCTTCTTGGGATTTCTGTTGTTCCTGAAGCCGGTCAGCGCCTTGAGGATCACTTCCTTCGCCAGATGCTGTCCAAACAGCTTCTCCTCCAAGTCCAGCTTGAGGGCTGCGGGCGCCAGCCGCCGCCCGGAACAGAGAGGAAAAACTCGTTAAAAACGCACCAGCAGAGAGAGCAGCCGCGGGCCAGAGTGCGAGGCAGGTCGGCGAGTGGCCAGCCCGGGGCCGAGGCGTGAGAGCCACGAGACCCGCTGGCACGCAGGCCTCTGTGCGGGCGTCCTCCTGACGGCCGGGCGGCCGGGAGGCTAAAGGGATTCCTTCGCCCAGGGATGGGCCGCCTCTGGCCGAGCTGCGAGCTCTTCTCCCGCCACCCCGGCCGGCTTATGGGAAGACCCGGGGCCGGCGTGGGCTTCCCGGGCGGACGTCCGGCCTCCCGCCCGCCCCGTCGGGCGCCGTCGAGGGACGTACCCGTGGCGTTGAGCGGCCGCTCCTCGACGCAGCACTCGGAGAAGCGGCAGTACAGGTCGGTGTACGACAGGTAGCCGGTGAGCGCCGACACGGCGCCGATGGCGAGGCCCACGCTGACGGGCTCGATCGCCGCCGCCGGCCGCGCGGCCAGCAGCAGCCACAGCGCCGCCGCGCCCGCGAGCCGCTCGGCGCGCCCCATCCCCGCGCCCCGCAGCCCCGGACCCAGCCGGCGGAGGCACGCCGGACTTCCGGTTGCGTCACTTCCGCCCCGGCCGCCCGCCCCCTCGAGGACCGCCATGTTTGTGCGGGGCGGAGAGTGGGGCGCCGCCATCTTTGTGAGTGGCACGCAGGCGTCCCTGGGCTAAGCTCCGGGCTAAGGTGGAGCTCTGCCCCGGCCTTTTTTTTTTTTTTTCTTTCCTTCATTCTTTCTTCCTTTCTTTTTTTCTTTTTTGCAGTACTGGGGATGGAACCCAGGGGCCACACCCCAGCCCTATTTTTTGTTTTCTTTTTTTCTTTTTTTCTTTTTTTGCAGTACTGGGGATGGAATCCAGGGGCATTTTACCTCTGAGCTACACCCCAGCACTATTTATTATTATGATTATTATTAATTTTTTTTTTGGTGGTACTGGGGTTCCTGGAAGCCCTTCTACCTCCGGGCTACACTCCCAGACCTATTTTATATTTTTGAAACAGGGTCTCCTAAGCCAGTGAGGCTGGCTTCGAACCTGCGCGATCCTCCTGTCTCCGCCTCCCAAGCGCGGGGATTACAAGCGTGCGCCACCACGCCCGGCTATTTTTTATTATTTTGAAACAAGGTTTCACTGAGTTGCACAAGGCCTCACCAAGTAGTAGCTGAGGCAGTCCTCGAACCTCCTTCATCCCGTCTCATCCTCCCAAATGCTGGGATTATAAGCGTACACCACCACGCCCAGCTTTTATATTTTATTTTGAAACAGGATCTTGCTGAGTTGCAGAGGGTCTTGCTAAATTCCTGAGGCTGGCCTTCAACTTGCAATCCTCCTCCTGCCTCCACCTCCCAAGTACTGGGATTCCAGGCTGAAGCCACCCCACTCTGCCCTTCCTTTCCTTCTCCCTCCCCCCTTCCCAATTCCTTCCCTTGGTGGATCTCTGCCCCAAGCTGCTTCCCTCTCTCTCCCCTTCCTCCCTTCCCTCTTTCTTTTTTATTTTTTTCTTTCCCAGCCCTATCCTATTTATTTATTTATTTATTTAATTTAGTAGCACTGGGGATTGAACCGCCTCAGGGACACTCTACCTCCGAGCTAGACCCCCCAGCCCTATTTTATTTTTACTGTGAAACAGGGTCTCCCTAGGTTGCTGAGAGTTTCACCACTTGCTGAGGCTGTCCTCAAGCCTGCGATCCTCCTGTCTCAGCCTCCCACGTCCTGCTTCCCTCCCTCCCTCCCCGTGGGACTGGGCGGGAGGAGAGTGAGGACCAGTACCGAGCAAACACCAAAGTACAGGGTGTGGAGGTGGGCAGGCTTTTCTGTAAACCAGGGATCGAGGAGTTAGCCAAGCACACACCGAGGAGCAGAGTGTGGTTTGCAGAGAACAGATGTTGCCGAGGGTCCTCTGGGTGGACAGAGAACTAGGCAGAGACCAGAGGTGGAGGTCTTGCGAGTGCTGTCAGGAGTCTGGCCTCTGCTCCTGCGGGGCAATAGGGAGCCGCAGAAGGTTTTAGGCAGGGAGCAACAGGACCAGCTCAGGGATCATTCTGGCTTGCTGGATTTGTCACAGGGGAAGAGCTATCCATAGAAGAGGGTTCTGAGGACTTGTGGGAGAGAGAGATGGTGCCTTGACTCAGGAGCAGTGGGGATTTTTGTTTTGTTGGTAATGAAGGCAGAAGCCAGAAGCCATGATTGGTGGCGCACGCTTGTAACCCCAGTATTTGGGAGGTTGAGTCAGGATGATTGCAGGTTCACGGCAAGCCTCAGCTACTTAGTGACGCCCTCTACAACTTAGAATCTGTTTCAGATTAAAGAATTTAAAAATAGGACTAGGGGTGTAGCTTAGAAGTAGAATGCCGCTGGGTTCAACTCCCAATACTGCAAAAATATGAAAAAACTAAAAATAAAAGCCAGGCATGGTAGGTAGCACACGCTTGTAACCTCAGTACCTGGGAGGCTGAGATAAGAGGATCGCACGTTCACAGTCAGCCTCGGCAAGGCTCCTTAACAAGGCTCCCAGCAACCTGCTGAGACCCTGTTTCCAATTAAGATATAAAATTGAACTGAGGGTGTAGCTTGGAGGTAGAATGCCCCTAGCTAGGTTCAATCCCCAGTACCACAGAAAGAAAGAAAGAAAGAAAGAAAGAAAGAAAGAAAGAAAGAAAGAAAGAAAGAAAGGAAGGATAAAAAATAGGGCTGAGGTTGTAGCTTGGAGGTACAACACCCCTGGGTTAGATCCTCAGTACTGAAAAATAAATAAATAAATAAATAAATAAATAAATAAATGAAGCCGGGAGTGGTGGCGCACGCTTGTAATCCCAGCACTTGGGAGGCTGAGACAGGAGGATCGCACAGGTTCGAAGCCAGCCTCAGCTACTTAGTGAGGCTCTCGGCAACTTAGTGAGACCCTGTTTCCAAATAAAATAGAAAATAGGTCTGGGAGTAGAGCCCGGAGGTAGAAAACCCCTGGGTTCCACCCCCAGCACCATAAAAAAAAATTATATTTCCCAGCCGGGCGTGGTGACTTATGCTTGTAATCCCAGCATTCAGGAGGCTGAGACAGTAGGATCGCAGGTTCGCAGCCAGCCTCAGCTACTTAGTGAGGCCCTCTGCAACTCAGTGAGACCCGGTTTCAGAATAAAGAATTAAAAAATAGGGCTGGGGGTGTAGCTCGGAGGTAGAATGCCCCTGGGTTCCATCCCTGTACCAGAAAAAAAAAAAAAATTGTATTTCCTTGTCCATCCTGGCAGTCTCCTTTCTATCTCTTTTTATTTCTTCTATCCTCCACCATTCCCAACAGGGGAGAGAGAGAGGGCGGGGCCGGTGAGAGGGTTGTTAATGGCGATCCGAGGAAACTTGGCCCAGCTTGGCCAAGCTGGTTGGGTTCATCCCGAGGCCAGCCTGTCAACAAATCCTGAACAGCCGGGACTGACTCTGCAGCTGGGCGGGAGCAGGCCGGGCGTGGTCCTGCCTCCCAGGCTCTGTCTACTGTGGAGACCCGGCAGCAGGTGTGGCCAGGGCTGGACCGCACATCACAGGACTCACCCAGCCTGCCGCTGGGGAAGGCGCTCCTCTGATCTCAGCTGTGACTAAGAGTGAGCACAAATTACCAGAGAGGATGGGGCAAGCCAGGGGGAGCGGAGGGCGGCCAGGCTGAAGGCTCTGGGCGCAGTGCCAGGCCCAGAGGGACCCCGTGTGGCTTGGTTGGCTGGGGGGGCACGCCATCAGGGTGTGCGTGTGTGTGTGTGTGTGTGTGTGTGTGTGTGTGTGTGTGTGTGTTCCTAGGAACGGAGCCCAGGGGCGTTCTACCTCCGAGCGACACCCCCAGCCCTATTTTTTTATTCTTTATTTTGAAACAGGGTCTCACTAAATTGTGGAAGGCTGCACTAAGTACCTAAGGCTGGCCACAGACCTGTGATCCTCCTGTCTCAGCCTCCCAAGTACTGGGATTATAAGAGTGTATCAGCCGGCCCGCTCACTTATTTTTTATTTATGTATATATTTATGTATTGTGGTGCTGGGAATTGAACCCAGGGGCATTCTATCTCTGCTCTCCTTCCCCAGCCCAATTTTTTATTCTTTATTTTGAAACAGGGTCTGTGGGGAACCATTAATAATAAATTGATAGGTAATTTATTTCTTCAGTTCCCCCTTCCTTATTATATTCAAAGAAGACTGTGCCTGTCGTAGGTTGTTTTTTTTTTCAGGTATCCAGGATTACCCATCTTTGGATAATACAGAGCTAAGCTGTACATCCTGTCTTAGGTTTCCTTGTCCCAAGGAAATCTTACCCGTCGTTGACTACCAGCCTCTTAAATGGGGGATTGTGTACTTCTGCTGAATAAAAATGTTCACACCTTGTTGGAGGACCACACTTTGTCCCAACTTTGTCCCGAGTCTCTAATAAATAAGGTCATCCTTGGGGTCAGTGTAGTTCACAAAACCATATTGGCAATATTATGTAAAGTAGGTATTTCGGTAAACATTTCCTCCAATTAACACTAGGATTTCTACATGTTAAATCAGATTAACAGGGTAAACAGGTTATCGGTGGGCTAACATTTTTATCCTCTTTCCCTGTGTAACCGGAGCCCCACAAGACCACACCTTTATTAGCACAGTTACTATCGGTCTTTGTACTCGTCTGCAATACCACGGGCGTCAACTGCGGGCCTCCCATCTTCTTGCCATTTTTAGAAAAACATAAGGGTGTACCAATTCTTTGTCCAGAATAATTTAAAAAGTTTCTGCAATGGGTGTAAAGTTCAAAGCAGGAAGTCCCAGCAAATCGTGAGTTGTCACTGAAGACAGCGAGCTCCTGTTGTTCCCAAACAGCTGGATGAAGTCTGGGATGACCTGGGACGTAAGCCCATGTGCCAGTCATCATTGGAGCGGGAGCATCATCAGCACTGATCCGAGAATCTTCCATTTTTACTTGACCCATATGTCGCACCAGCCGCTCGGTATCCACCGTGCTTTATCGTCATCCTGTGAGGAAACACAAACATGCCCTCGTCCCCATATTAGCACGGGGTCGGGACCTTTCCAAATTCCTGTGCACGGATCTTTCCATTTTACTAGAGCAAAATTGTTTTTGGAGGATGGATGCCAATATCTCTCTGCTGCTGTGCGACCAGTTTGATCAGCATTCAAGAAATTAAAAATAAAAGGGGTATGCTTTAAAGAGTCCTGTGGTGAGCGGGGATATAACGCCCCCTTTTTCTTTCTTTTGTTTTTGTTTTGTTTTGTTTTGTTTTTTGGCAGGTCTGGGGATGGAATCCAGAGGCATTTGACCTCTGAGCTACACCCCCTGCCCATTTTTTTTTATTCTTTATTTTGAAACCGGGTCTCACTGAGTTGCAGGGGTCTCACTAAGTAGCTGAGGCTGTCCGCGAACCGCGATCCTTCGGTCTCCGCCTCCCGAATGCTGGGATTACAAGCGTGCGCCACCACGCCTGGCATATCTATTTTCAAAAGTGTTATTTTTGGCCGGGCGTGGTGGCGCACGCTTGTCATCCCTGCGCTTGGGAGGCGGAGACAGGAGGATCACGCAGGTTCAGAGCCAGCCGTGCTGGCTTAGGAGACCCTGTTTCCAAATTTTTAAAAATATAAAAAAAAAAATAGGTCTGGGAGTGTAGCCCAGAGGTAGAAGGGTTTCCAGTAATCCCAGTACCACCAAAAAAAAAAAAAAAAAAAAGTGTTGTTTTCAAATAATTGTGGGCACGTTCTAAAATGCCCTGTCCTTGAGGATTCTAGGGTTATACCTGTAATATGCTGAGTACCATATGTATTGCAAAATCGTTTAAAAGCCATACTAGTATATCCTGAACCGTGCTCTGGGATGAGGTGTGTCTGTCCTAAGTCAGTGCAGAGACCTGGCTCTCCCTCAGGAGTGTGCTGGGCGAGGAGGGGGTCTTCCCCAGACATGTGCACAGCCGCATTTCAGAATAGTAGCCAGGAGTGGCTGTCTGGGGCCGCGGGTGCAGGCTCTTAAGGAGCCTGGGAGCTCCGGGGACGGGCGGCTGGGTGAGGGCCCAGGTCCACCTGCAGCTGGACGGTAGGGTAGGTGGGGGTGCCGCCCGGGGCTTAAGATGGCCGCCGCGCTATTGCTCCTGGCCTGGCCAGGCCTGGGGGCTTCTTCCACATGACTTTGGGGCTATCAGTTTTAATGCAGGTAGAAAGTCCTGAGAAAGACAAACATTTCAAACAATAGGAAATCACATGTTTAGCGGCCTCCCCAGTTTGGGCTGTAGCCATAATAATTCCTGAAAAAGTATCAATAGACACACGGACATACTTTTGTTTACCGAAGGCAGAAATGTGCGTAACATCCATTCGCCATAGATTATTGAGGAACAATCCCCATAGATTTACACCTAAATGGGGAACAGGCAAATACTCTGGACATACAGGACACTGCTTAACAATTTGTCCTGCTGCTTCTCGAGTGATTTGAAACTGTTTGCGCAGACCAGCACTCTTTTGATGATGTAAAGAATGTGATCCTTGAGCTTGTTCCAACCGAGAGGGGCAGACTAACCTTGTAGCATCGTCCGCAATCTGATTCCCTTCTGCCAAAGGACCAGGTAGGGCAGAATGTGCTCTTATGTGCCCAATAAAACAAGGATGTTGGCCGGGCGTGGTGGCGCACGCTTGTAATCCCCGCGCTGGGGAGGCAGAGACAGGAGGATGGCACAGGTTCGAAGCCAGCAGCGCGCGCTGGCTTAGGAGACCCTGTTTCCAAAATGAAAATGTAAAAATAGGTCTGGGAGTGTAGCCCGGAGGTAGAAGGGCTTCCAGGAACCCCAGTACCACACACACAAAAAAAAAACAAGGATGTTGGCATGATAAGATATGAGTTTGAATTTGAAAAAATAAATTACCTATCAATTTATTATGTGTAACAATATATAGCACTGTTCCCAATGTTTGAAGGGCATTAGGTATATATAAACTATCAGTATATAAATTAAAATAGATGTTGAAAAACAGCCGCTACTGCATGCAGTTCTACAACCTGAGCAGATGTAAAAGATGTTTGAATTATATACCATGTTTATTAATTATGTAAAATGCTAGATTAAATTGTAATTGTTGAGCAGTCTCCCTAAACTGCCCTTCTCCTGCTAACATTCAAAATGTATGGGTATCCCCTGAGCTGCGTTCAAATCTGCTGTGGATTGGCATTGCTCTGCAAATTCAGACTTCCATACTAAAAAAATCACCCCCTGATAAACAGGCTCGGGCTACCTGCTTCCAATCTGAAGGACACAAAGCGTCCATAGAGAGATTCTAACTTGGCTTGAGTAAAAGGTGTCGTTGGCCCACATTGAGCACAAGCCATTTTTAATTCTTTTAATTGTTTGAAAGGAGAGGGCCTGTGTCGTCAGTCACTAAGCCAAGCAAGGGAAGGAGGGACGGGGAGGGAATGGGGTGGGGATTGGGTAGGGGTTAAATCAGCGATGTGGACATGTTTGTACACACAAGTTTTTTACCCCAATATGATGTTTGAATATAATGCACCAATAAAAATTTAAAAAAAAAAAGAAAGAAAGGGCCTGTGTCCCCTAACAACACCTCCTTGACCACCAGGGTCTTTAGTAACCAGGAAATCTCTGAATCCTCTAGTATCTTCTCCATTTTCTGCAGCCCAATTTATAGCCGCTTGAAGCGGTGATATTAAAGATAATAACCCGTCTCTATGGTACCCGTAGATGATGACAACCCATCTCAAAACTATCCTCATCTTCCTTAGGAAGTGAAAGCAAAGCGCCTTTGTGTTCTGTCTTAGTTCCCATAGCACAAAGTATATCTTTTTTTTTTTTTAATTTAGCAAGCCAAAGTTGCTTTTTTTTTTTTTTTTTTTTTTGGTGGTACTGGGGTTCCTGGAAGCCCTTCTACCTCCGGGCTACACTCCCAGACCTATTTTATATTTTTATTTGGAAACAGGGTCTCCTAAGCCAGCGCACGCGGCTGGCTTCGAACCTGCGCGATCCTCCTGTCTCTGCCTCCCAAGAGCGGGGATTACAAGCGTGCGCCACCACGCCCAGCTAAGTATATCTTTTAACATATGTACAAAAAGCAAAAGACTAATCCCTCGACCCACCGTATATTACAACTCCCACGTTACTCACCGCCACCACGAGTCTTCGAGCGCGCTCTTTCTGTTCAGCGGTGTCCTTCACTGGGTCCTCGGTTTCAGAATCTCCCCGTACGGGCCACCACCTGCCGGAGCCAGCCGGCAAAAGTACGGGTTCCAAAAAGAGGGGTGAGGATGAAAGAATATAACTCTAAGAATTTAATTCAAAGAATATTTAATTCTAGCATGGAAGGATCGCCGGCCGGTCCACTCCCGGTCGATATCTCTACTGGCTGATAACCGGGGTTATTTTCTGGTGGTTATTTATTCAGTCCCTATCTTCAGGTTACCCCGAATATAAGAAAGACAAGTCCAAAGTCCGGGCAGGTCAAATACCCTGGTGCAACATAAACAACACAAACCTAGTCTTAGCTCAGACAGAACAATAGTATCATTAGTTCTGAGAGAGTCTTAACTACTTTGAAACCCAGTGATCCCAAACCTTGTTGACTCTGGGCAGAAGGACAGTCAGAAGTATTCTTCTGACCTTAATGGCTCCCCACAAGGGTCTAACTAAATTGCAGAGGGCCTCACAAGTTGTTGAGGCTGGCTGAAAACCTGAGATCTTCCTGTCTCAACCTCCCAAATATTGGGATCACAAGCATGCACCACTTGGGAGGCTGAGCCAGGAGGATCACAAGTTCACAGCTAGCTTCAACAATTTAGTGAGGCCATCTGCAACTTAGGGAGACCCTGTTTCTTTTTTGTGGGGGGGTTACTGGGGATGGAGCCCAGGGGCAACTACCTCTGAGCGACACCCATAGCCCTATTTTTTATTCTGTTTATTTTTTTACTTTTATTATTGTTGTTGTTATTATCATTATTATTTTACTATTATTTGTGGTACTGGGGATGGAACCCAGGGGCATTGTACTTCCGAGTTACACCCCAGCCCTATTTTTTAGTCATTTTATTTTATTTATTTATTTATTTTTGTAGTATGGGGATGGAACCCAGGGGCATTCTACCTCAGAGCTACACACTCAGCCCTACTTTTTATTCTTTATTTTGAAACAGGGTCTCACTGAGTTGCAAAGGGCCTCACTAAGTAGCTGAGGCTGTTCTCAAACTGCAATCCTTCTGTCTCAGCCTCCCAAATGCTGGGATTACAAGCATGAGCCACCATGCCTGGCTTATTCCTTATTTTGAAACAGGGTCTCACTGAATTGCAAAAGGCCTCACTCAGTAGCTCAGACTGTCCATGAACCGTGATCCTCCTGTCTCAGCCTCCCGAATGCTGGGATTACAGGCGTGCACCACCATACCCAACTTTTTATTTTTTATTTGGAAACAGGTTCTCACTAAATTGCAGATGACCTCACTAAGTGAGGCTGGCCAAGCACATGCGATCCTCCTGTCTCTGCCTCCCAAGTACTGGGATTACAAGTGGGCATTACCAGCTTTATTTTAATTTTGAGTCAGGGTCTCCCTAGGTTGATGAGAGTCTCACTGCGTGCTGAGACTGTCCTTGAACCTGTGATCCTCCCGTCTCAGCCTCCCAAGTACTGGGACTGCAAGCCTGTGCCACCACGATCGGCCACCATCAGGGCCTCTGAGCCACGTTGGGGAGGACTTGGGAGCCACGTAGGGCCTGGGAAGACTTCCGCCAGGGCTTGTTCACACCAACCCAAGCTGCTTGTCGGGCTTGGAAAGACCAAGACTGCGGTGGGGCGGGGACTGGCCCCAGGCTGCAGCAGCCCAGAGTGTACTGCAGCAGCCAGGAGGAAGAGGTCCCAGTACTGGGGATGGAACCCAGGGACATTCTACCTCTGAGCTACACCCCCTGCCCAATTTTTTATTGTTTATTTTGAAAGAGGGGCTCACTGAGTTGCAGAGGGCCTCACTAAGTAGCTGAGGCTGTCCTTGAACTGTGATCCTCCAGTCTCAGCCTCCTGAATGCTGGGATTTTATAATCCACCACGCCCGGCTTCATCACTATAATTATTATTATCACAGTACTGAGGATTCCAGAGCTTTGATCTCTACCACTGAGCTATACCCCCTTCCGCTGTTTTATTTATTTATTTATTTATTTATTTATTTATTTATTTGGTGGTACTGGGGTTCCTGGAAACCCTTCTACCTCCGGGCTACACTCCCAGACCTATTTTTATACTTTTTTATTTGGAAACAGGGTCTCTTAAGCCAGCGCGGCTGGCTTTGAACCTGCGTGATCCTCCTGTCTCTGCCTCCCCAGCGCGGGGATCACAAGCGTGCGCGACCACGCCCGGCCTCCGTTTTATTTTTATTTTGAGACAGGATCTCACTAAGTTGCCTAAGCTGGCCCCAAACTTGAGAGCGTCCTGTCTCAGCTTCCCTGGGATGGCAGGTGTGCGCCACCGTGCCTAGCTCCACATTCTGTTTTAAGGTCAAATATTGGTTTTCCCAGATTGTCAGAACTCATGGGGGCTTTCCCACCATGGTGGGGGCTGGCAGCTCCTTTTTCTCTATTTATTTTTTATTTATTAAAAAAAATTTTTTTTGCGGGTCTGGGGAAGGAACCCAGGGGCATTCTACGTCCAAACTATACTCCCTGCCCTATTTTTTATTCTGTGTGTGTGTGTGTGTGTGTGTGTGTGTGTGTGTGTGTGTGGTACTGGGGTTCCTGGAAACCCTTCTACCTCTGGGCTACACTCCCAGACTTTTTTTTTTTTTTTTTGGAAACAGGGTCTCTTAAGCCAGCATGGCTGGCTTCAAACCTGCTCGATCCTCCTGTCTCCGCCTCCCAAGCACGGGGATTACAAGCTTGTGCCACCATACCTGGCTTTATTCTTTATTTTAAAACAGGGTCTCAAGCTGGGCATGGTGGTATACACTTGTCATCCCAGCATTCGGGAGGCCGAGACCAGAGGATCGTGGTTTGCGGCCAGCCTCAGCTACTTAGTGAGGCCCTGGGCAACTCAGTGAGACCCTGTTTCAAAACAAAGAATAAAAAACTGGGCAGGGGGTGTAGTTTGGAGGTCAAATGCCTCTGGGTTCTATCCCCAGACCCGCAATAAATAAATAAATAAATAAATAAATAAATAAAATAAAATAAAACAAAACAGGGTCTCACTGAGTTGCAAAGAGCCTCACTAAGTAGCTGAGGCTGTCCACGAACCGCGATCTTCCAGTCTCAACCTCCCACATGCTGGGATTACAAGTGTGCGCCACCACGCCCGGTTTTATTTATTTTTTAAATATCTTTATATTTATCTTTTTTGTGTGTGGCCCTGGGGATTGAACCCAGGATAATTCTATCACTGACCTACACTCCAGCCCCCTCTTTTAAAAAAAAATTATTTTGAAATAGGGCCTCACTAAGTTGCTGAAACTGTCCAGTAACCTGCGATCCTCCTGTCTCAGCCTCCCAAGTACTGGGATTACAGGCGTGCGCCACCACGCCTGGTTTACCGACTGCTGAAATTGTTAATCCAGAGATATTCATCTGAGCTCCTGTCAGGCATCGAAAGTGGAGCCAGGAAAGGCTCAGGTCGGGACTCTACCGCAGATTAAGGTCCGCACCTGATTTGGAAGTTGGCTGGACATTTCAGGACCAAAGACAGCGCCCTGGTCCTCACCTGTCTGTGTGCCTGAGAAGGCAGGGAGAGATGCCTGCGGCTTATAGGATGCCCAGGGCGGCGCTGGAGGGGCTGGTGGGCTCAGGGCTCAGGACTCAGAGACGGGTTCGAATCCCACTCTGCCGCTTTCTGGGTAGCACCTGCAGATGGTCACCAAAAATGACTTAGAGAAAGCTCAAAAGCCTGGGGTTTTTATTTTATTTTATTTTTATTTTTATTTTTTTGCGGGGTCTGGGGATGGAACCCAGGGGCATTTGACCTCCGAGCTATACCCCCTGCCCTATTTTTTATTCTTTATTTTGAAACCAGGTCTCACTGAGTTGCAGAGGGCCTCACTAAGTAGCTGAGGCTGTCCGCGAACCATGATCCTCCAGGTCTCAGCCTCCCGAATGCTGGGATTACAAGCGTGCGCCACCACGCCCGGCTAGCCTGGGGTTTTTAATTGCCATGTTTTTCCATCTTGGTACCTGGGTTATACAGAGGGGCCCTTGTGGGTGTATGGGGTTGATGCTACATCCCCAGCCACCATGCCCAGCCTGTATTTTTTTTTTTTTTTTTGCGGTACTGGGGATGGAACCCAGGGGCAGTCTACCTTTGAGCTACACCCCCAGCCCTATTTTTTATTCTTCACGTTTAAACAGGGTCTCACTGAGTTGCAAAAGGCCTCACTAAGTAGCTGAGGCTGTCCGGGAACTGCAATCCTCCTGTCTCAGCCTCCCAAATGCAGGGATTAAAAACATGTGTCACCACTCCTGGCTTCCAATTTGTATTTGAAATACTACTATTAGCTGGGCATGGCATACGCCTGTAATCCATGTACTTAGGAGGCTGAGACCAGAAGATCACAGGTTTGAGGACAATCTCAACAAGTAGTGAAACTCTCATCAGCCTAGCAAGACCCTGTTTCAAAATGAGAGATAAGAAGCTGGGCATGGTGGCGCACGTTTATAATCCTAGAACTTGGGAGGCTGAGATAGGAGGATTGTGATTCGCGGACAGCCTCAGCTACTTAGTGAGGCCTTCAGCAATTTAGTAAGACCTTGTTTTTTTTTTTTTGTTTTTGTTTTTTTTGGTGGTACTGGGGTTCCTGGAAGCCCTTCTACCTCCGGGCTACACTCCCAGACCTATTTTTACATTTTTATTTGGAAACAGGGTCTCCTAAACCAGCGCACACGGCTAGCTTCGAACCTGCACGATCCTCTTGTCTCTGCCTCCCAAGCGCGGGGATTACAAGCGTGCGCCACCACGCCCGGCGTAAGACCTTGTTTTAAAATGAAGAATAAGCCGAGCATGGTGGTGCACACTTGTAATCCCAGCACTTGGGAGGCTGATACCGGAGGATTGAGGCTCGCGAACAGCCTCAGCTACTTAGTGAGGCCTTTTGCAACTAGTGAGACCCTGTTTCAAAATAAAAAAATATGGCAGGGAGTGTAGTTCGGAGGTCGAATGCCCCTGAGTTTCATCCCCAGGCCTGCAAAAATAATGATAATAAAAGTAGGGCTGGGGGTGTAGCTTGGAGGTAGAATGCCCCTGGGTTCCATCCCCAGGACCGGAAAGAAAAAAAGAAATAGAAAAAAGTGGCACACACTTGTAATCCCAGTACTTGGGAAACCGAGACAGGAGGAGCGCAGGTTCACAGCTACCCTCAACAATTTAGCGAGGCCCTGTGCAACTTAGTGAGACCCTGTTTCAAAATAAAGAATAAAATGGAGTTGGGGTGTAGCTCAAAGGTAGAATGCCCCTGGGTTCTATACCCAGTGCCAAGAATAGAACAGATTAAAACAGCTTCCAGAAGGATAGCTTGCTGACATCTGGAGCAGCTGGCCTCTCGTAACCTGAGGAGTATTGCTAGTTTTGTCCCAGAGAGGATGAGAAAGTACCCACTTCGTGCAAATCCTGCCAAAGGCCTGCTTGTCCGAGGGAGGCGGTGTACTTCCCACTTCTGACCACTAGGTGGAGCCGACGCGCAGGGTTAGAAGTGAAGTTCGGCGGGAGAGGTGGTAATTTTAACACGGGGAGAACAGACCTTTGGAAGAGAGAAACACAGGCAGAAAATTTATTTGAAATTGTGAATGGCAGGAAAGGTAGGGAAACAGCACCCAGGCAACAAAGGCTTTACAGTTCTAGTTACCATACACAGGTGTTTATATGCTTTGGGGGCATTCTACCTCTGAGCTACACTCCCAGCTCTATTTTTTTTTTTTTTTTTTTCAGTACTGGGGATGGAACCCAGGGGCATTCTACGTCAGAGCGACACCTCCAGCCCGATTTTTAAATTCATTTATTTTAGCCGGGCGTGCACACTTGTAATCCCAGCACTTGGGAGGCCGAGACAGGAGGATCACACCGGTTCGAAGCCAGCCTCAGCTACTTAGTGAGGCTCTCAGCAACTTAGTGAGACCCTGTTTCTAAATAAAATATAAAATGGGTCTGGGAGTATAGCCCGGAGGTAGAAAGCCTCTGGGTTCCACCCCCAGTACCACCAAAAAAAAAAAAAAAAATCGTTTATTTTGAAGCAGGGTCTCACTGAGTTGCAGAGGGCCTCACTAAGTAGCTGAGGCTGTCTGTGAACCGTGATACTCCGGTCTCAGCCTCCCGAATGCTGGGATTAAGAGCGCGCGCCACCTCGCCTGGCTTATTCCTTATTTTGAAAAAGGGTCTCACTGAGTTGCAAAGGGCCTCACTCAGTAGGTGAGGCTGTCCATGAACCGTGACCCGCCTGCCTCAGCGTCCCAAATGCTGGCATCACAAGCTGCGCCACCAAGCCAGCCTTTTTTTTTTAAATAGTTCTCACTAAATTGCTGAGGGGCTTGCTGAATTGCTGAGGCTAGCCTTGAACCTGTGTCTCAGCCTCCCAAGTATGAAGATTACAGCCTTTACCACCACGCCTGGCTATTCACCATGGCAGTTCCAGATCGTGTCAGGTTTGGAATCACACAATAAAAGCAGGTTCAAACTGGGCGTGGTGGCGCACACTTGTAATCCCAGGACTCGGGAGGCTGAGACTAGAGGATTGCGGTTCATGGCCAGCCTCAGCTACTTAGTGAGGCCATTTGCAACTCAGTGAGACCCTGTTTCAAAAAATAAAAAACGAGCGGGGTGTGGTGCCGCACCCTCATCATCCCAGTACTTGGGAGGCTGAGACAGGGGGATTGAGCAGGTTCGAAGCCAGCTGTGCGCGCTGGCTTAGGAGACCCTGTTTCCAAATTTAAAAATGTAAAAATAGGTCTGGGAGTGTAGCCCGGAGGTAGAAGGGCTTCCAGCAACCCCAGTACCACCAAAAAAAAATATATATATATATATATATATATATATAT
This sequence comes from Muscardinus avellanarius, assembly GCF_963383645.1. Taxonomy (NCBI): domain Eukaryota; kingdom Metazoa; phylum Chordata; class Mammalia; order Rodentia; family Gliridae; genus Muscardinus; species Muscardinus avellanarius. Next base: position 6,938,997 of record NC_137799.1, read on the forward strand.
ATATATATATATATATATATGATATATGACAAGGTCTTCTTGCGATTTCTCTGTGAAGTCACAACGGCACTTTGGAGCTGGTCTGTGTGTGCCGGCATCAGGCCTTGGGTCTCCGCTGGTTTTATGTCCCTGGTGGGTTTTCAATCCAGTGCAGTGAGCCGTGAAGGGCTGGCCAGATGTGCTGCAGATGTGCTGCGGGAAGTCCTACCCTCTGGCTTGGGTCCGGCTGTCTCAGGATGTTGGACTTATTACCCCACCCTGATGTCCTCTGAACTGAAAATTAAAGTCTGACGGTTACACCCAGTGTGATGGCACAGGCCTGTTATCTCAGTATTGGGAGGCTGAGACAGGAAGGTTGCTGGTTCGCTGCCAGCTCCAGCGACTTAGTAAGGCCTTCTGCAACCTAGTGAGACCCCGTTTCAAAATAAAGAATAAAAAATGCTTATAAGTGCCAGATATGGTGGTGCACGCTTGTAATCCCAGCTTTTGGGAGGCTGAGACAGGAGGTTCACGGTTTGAGGACAGCCTCAGCTACTTAGTGAGGCCCTTTGCAACTCAGTGACACCCTGTTTCAAAATAAAGAAGAAAACATAGGGCTGAAGGTATAGCTCAGATGTAGAATGCCCCTGGGTTTCATCCCCAGAACTGGAAAAAAAAATAGCTTGTAATCCCAGTATTTGGGAGGCTTAGACAGGAGAATCTAATGTTCGCACCAGCCTCAGAAACTTAGTGAGGCTCTCTGCACTGTGCAACTTAGTGAGACCCTGTTTCAAAGTAAAAAAGAGCCAGGCGTGGTGGTGCACAGTTGTAATCCCAGCATTTGGGAGGCTGAGATGGGAGGATTGGCCAGCCTCAGCTACTTAGTGAGACCCTGTTTCAAAATAAAGAATAAAAAATAGGGCAGGGAGTGTAGCTCAGAGGTAGAAGGCCCCTGGGTTCCTTCCCCAATGCCACACACACACACACACACACACACACACACACACACACAGAAAGAATAAAAAATAGGAAACTGGGCGTGTGGTGCACGCTTGTAATCCCAGCATTCTGGAGGCTGAGACCGGAGGATCACGGTTCACGGACAGCCTCAGCCTCTTAGTGAGACCCTCTGCAACTTAGTGAGACCCTGATTCAAAATAAAGAATAAAAAATAGGGCAGAGGGTATAGCTCGGAGGTCAAATGCCTCTGGGTTCCACTCCCAGACCCGCAAAAAAAAAAAAAAAAAATAGGGCTGGGGTGTAGCTGAGAAGTAGAATGCCCCTAGGTTCCATCCCCAGTACCACAAAAAAGAAAAGTATAAAAAGTTATGAATCCAACATGTGGACCTTTGAGAGACAGTCCAGATCCAAACCATAGCCATCACTTATTTTTGGTGGAAGTCAGTACTAGTGATGGAACCCAGGGGCATTCTACTTCCAAGCTACACGCCCAGTCCCAGTTTTATTCTTTAATTTGAAACAGGGTCTCACTGAGTTGCAAAGGGCCTAAGTAGTAGCTGAGGCTGGCCCTGAACCGCGCTCCTCCCATCTCAGCCTCCCAAGTGCTGGGGTTACAGCGTGTGTCCCCACCGGCTCTATAGTAGTATTTCTACTGGTGAAGCTCAGCCTCCTCCACCCACCCTTAGACCTCCTCCCTGGCTCCCGAGGTGTCTCCTCCTCACCTGGAGTCTCTCTTGTGTCCCAGTCACTCCCTAGCCTGCTCATAATAAAGAAAATACATGACCCTTCACTCTCTGTGATTGGCTGATCTCACTTAACATAATGTTCTCCAGGTCTTTCCGTTTTCTTGCAAATGATGTGATTTTGTTCTTGTTTATAGCCGAGTAGAATTCCATTGTGTGTAATTCCCATAATTTTTTTTTTTTTTGTATGTGGTACTGGGGGTGGAACCCAGAGGCTTTCTACCTCTGGGCTATACTCCCAGACCTATTTTTTATATTTTATTTGGAAACAGGGTCTCACTAAGTAGCTGAGGCTGGCTTCGAACTTGTGGGATCCTCCTGTCTCAGCCTCCCAAGCGCGGGGATTACAAGCCTGTGTCACCACGCCTGGCATATTTCCCATAGTTTTGCAATCCATTCGTCTATTGATGGAGACCTAGGTTGGTTCCATATTTTGGTTATTGTGAATTGTTCTGCTATCAACATGGGTTTGCATATGTTGCTGTAGGTCTCTGATTTCAACCCCTTTGGCAAGATACCCAGGCGTGATATAGCCGGGTCATATGGTGGATCCATTCCCAGGTTAGGAATCTCCACACCGTTCTCCATAGCGGCTGAGCTAGTTTGCACTCCCACCAACAGTGTAGAAGAGCTCCTCTCTCCCCACATCCTCGCCAGCATCTGTTGTTACTTGACTTCTTGGCGCTCGCCACTCTGACTGGGGTTAGGTGGAATCTCAGTGGAGTTTTGATTTGCGTCTCCCCGATGGCTAGTGATGCTGAACGTCTTTTCATGTATCTACTGGCCCTTTGTATCTCTTCTTTTGTGAAGTGTCTATTCCATTCGGTTGCCCGCTTCTTGATTGGGTTATTTGTTTTTCTAGCGTAAGGGTTTTTTTTAGTTCTTTTTATATTCTAGATATTAGATCTCCGTCAGAGAGATAGCTGGTAAGGATCTTCTCCCATTCTGTAGACTTTCTCTTTAGACTTTTTTTTTTTTTTTTCGGTACTAGGAATGAAACCCAGGGGCGTTCTAACTCTGAGCTATACCCCAGCCCTATTTTTTATTCTTTATTTTGAAACAGGGTCTCACTGAGTTGCAGAGGGCCTCACTAAGTAGTAGCTGAGGCTGGCCGCGAACCGCGATCCTCTTGTCTCAGTCTCCCGAATGCTGGGATTACAAGCGAGCGCCACCACGCCGGCTTCTCTTTAGACTCTTGATGATTTCCTTTTATGAGCAGAAACTTTTTAGTTTGATGCCATCCCACTTATTAATTCTTGTTTTGATTTCCTGAGCTTTGGGGGTATTGGCTTATTTTATTTTTAATTTTTTTTGCAAGTCTGAGGATAGAACCCAGGGGCATCCTACCTCTGAGCTACACCCCCTGCCCTATTTTTATTCTTTATTTTGAAACCGGGTCTCACTGAGTTGCAAAGGGCCTCACTAAGTAGCTGAGGCTGGCCATGAACTGTGATCCTCCTGTCTCAGCCTCCCGAATGCTGGGATTACAAGCGTGCACCACCACGCCCGGCTATGCCTGGCTATTTTAAATTTTTATTTATTTATTTATTTTTTTTTTGCACTACTGGGAATGGAACTCAGGGGCATTCTACCTCTGATCTACACCTCCCCCCCAGACCTATTTTTTATTCTTTTTTGTGTGTGCGCGTGACACTGGGATGGAACCCAGGAATAGTCTACCTCCGAGCTATACTCCCAGCCCTATTTTTTGTTTATTTATTTATTCTTTTATTTTTAAAACTCTCACTGAGTCGCAAAGGGCCTCACTAGGTAGTAGCTGAGGCTGTCTGTGAACCACGATCTTCCTGTCTTCAGCCTTCCAAATGCTGGGATTTCAAGCATGTGCCACCATGCCTGGCTATTCTTTATTTGTGTGTGTGTGTGGGGGGGGCGTCTGGGGATAGAACCCAGGGGCATTCGACCTCTGAGCTACACTCCCTGCCCTATTTTTAATTCTTTATTTTGAAACAGGGTCTCACTGAGTTGCAAAGAGCCTCACTAAGTAGCTGAGGCTGTCTGCAAACCGCGATCCTCCGGTCTCAGCCTCCTAAGCTATTCTTTATTTTTTGAAACAGGGTCTCACTGAGTTGCAAAGGGCCTCACTAAGTAGTAGCTGAGGCTGTCTGTGTACTGTGATCCTCCTGTCTCAGCCTCCCAAATGCTGAGATTATAAGTGTGTGCTACCACACCGGGCTCTTTACTTATTTTAACATTTTTGGTACTTGGGTTTGAATCCAGGGGAGTTCTACCTCCAAGCATTCTCCAGCCCTATTTTGTATTATTATGAAACAGGGTCTCACCAAGTTGTGAAGGGCCTCACTAAGTAGCTGAGGCTGGCCACCAACTGTGAGCCTCCCGTTACAGCCTCCCAAGTACCAGGATTACAAGTGTGCACCACCACGCCCAGCTTCTTTATTTATTTACTCAAGGTATTCAAGATGGAACCCAGGGGTGCTCTACAAGGCTCTACAGTCCTCCGCACATTTGCTTTGTGTCTATGTGTGTGTGTGTGTATGTGTGTGCATGCACGCTGCTGGGGATTGGATCCAGGGATATTCTACCTCCAAGCTACACTCCCAGCCCTCCCTATTTTTTATTTTTATTTTGAAATAGGGTCTTGCAGCTGGGCATGGTAGCGCATGCTTGTAAAATCACAGTACTTGGGAGGCTGAGACAGGAGGATCGCGGTTTCCGGCCAGCCTCAGCTACTTAGTGAGGCCCTTTGCAACCCAGTGAGACCCTGTTTCAAAATAAAGAAAAAAAAATAGGTCTGGGGGTGTATCTCAAAGTAGAATGCCCTGGGTTTCATCCTTAGTACTACCAAAAAAAAAAAGAAAGAAAGAAAGAAAGAAAGAAAGAAAGAAAGAAAGAAAGAAAGAAAGAAAGAAAAAAAAAAGAGGGTCTTGCTAGGTTGCTGAGCGCCTGTATAAACTGCCGAGGCTGTCCTCGAACTCACAATCCTCCTGTATCAGTCTCCAAATACTGGGAGTACAGGTGTGCATCATGAAGCCCGGCAGGTTTTTGTTTTGTTTTGCTTTTGTTTTTGTGGTACTGGAGAATGAACACAGAGGCATTCTGCCTTCAAGATACACCCCCTCAGCCTGATTTTTTCTTTTTCTTTTTCTTTTTTTTTTTTTTTTTGCGGGTCTGGAGATGGAACCCAGAGGCATTTGACCTCCGAGTTACACCCCCAGCCCTATTTTTTATTCTTTATTTTTTTGAAACAGGGTCTCACTGAGTTGCAAAGGGACTCACTGAGTGCTGAGGCTGTCCGCGAACTGCGATCTTCTGGCCTCAGCCTCCCAAATTCTGGGATTACGAGCATGCGCCACCACGCTCGGCTTTTCTTTTCTTTTCTTTATTTTTTGGAGGGGGGCGGCACTAGGGATTGAACCCAAGTACATTCTACCCCTGAGCTATATCCTCAGAGTCTCACTAAATTACCGAGGGCCTCACTAAGTGGCTGAGGCTGGTCCTGAACCTGCGATCTTCCAGTCTCTGTCTCCCAAGTACTGGGATTACAGGTGTGCCACCATGCCTGGCTTCGGCTTTTGCAAACTAAAACCCACACTTGTTTTGTTCGTGGGCTCTGGTCAAGCCCCGTGTGGACATTTAGGAGGCTGAGAAGCAAATTCCCAGAAAAAGATAACATGTAAATCAGTCAGTGGACTCTAAGCTTCTCTCTCGCCCCCAAAACTGCCCTCCTGCCGCCGCCAGCGATCTTTAGGAACCTTATTATCCAGCTGTGAATCCTCCCAGGAGGGCTGGGGATGTAGCTTGGTTCTAGAGGACCTGCAGGTGTGAGGCCCTGGGTTCTATCCCCAGCCCCGAAAATAAAATACAATCAAATCCTCTCTTGGCTCCAGAAGCTCCAGGCTGGAGCTCGGCCCTCTCACCCGGCCCCGCCGCCTTCCCCAGCCCGGCTCCCTGCTCCCTCTGCCCTTGGGTTCTTGGTTCCCGGTGCAGGACTTTGCACTGTGTGTTTGGGGAAGGGAGGTTACTGAGGATGGAACCCAGAGGCATTTTACCTCCAAGCTACATCCCCAGCCCCACTTTTTCTTTTTTTTTTTTTCGGTACTAGGGATAGATCCCAGGGCCTTTCTACTTTTGAGCTACACCCTCAGCCCTATCTTTTATTCTTTATTTTGAAACAGGGTCACTAAGTTGCCGAGAGCCTCACTAAGTAGCTGAGGCTGGTCCCGAACCTGCGATGCTCCTGTCTCTGCCTCCTAAGTACTGGGATCACAGGCTTGCTTCCAATTTTATTTCTTCTTTGGAGACAGGGTCTCAGTAGGTTGCTGAGAACCTCACTAAGTAGCTGAAGCTGGCTTTGAACCCGTGATCCACTTGTCTCAGCCTCCCAAATACAGGTGTGGACCACCAGGCCCGGCTTAGCACCATCTTAAATTCCCATTTTAGGCAGGTAGAGGTCCTTGGGAGTGCCACCCAGGCGGAGGTCGGCGGCTCCTCAGCTCCCAGGAGGCTCCCCGGCTCAGGCCCCATAGATGCCCACCTGGGCCTGGAGACAGTGCTCTGCAGAGTCCTACTCACAGGCTGGTTCTGGGCTGTGACCGGAGGCCTGTCCATCTCCCATCCGCTCATTCCCAGGTTCCTCACTGTCCCCTCTCCTTCCTGGACTCCGCGGTCCCAGCCACTAACGCCCTTGCCTGAGACTACCCAGGGCTCCTGTGCCCCGGGACAGTGCGGCCCCGCTGCGCCAGCTGCCGCCTGCCCGGGGCTGGGCCTCCCTGTGCTGAGCCCCCCTGTGCCGGTATTAATTTCCAAAATGTAAATAGTAGTCAGGGCCCGGGTGCTGCGCGGGCGCTCAGGCAGGGAGGGGCGGCAGCTGTTACAAAGCAGACTGCCCTCTCTCTTTGCCTTTCGTTCTAATGATTAACCTTTAGTAAAAGCCTTAGAGACAATTGAAGCCTTTAGTCCTAAAAATAGAGAGGGGCCATCAGTGCCTCTGTGGCCCTCCTCTCCTCTGTGACCCCGCCTGGGTGTAGGAAGGTGAACCCCAAGTGCTGCTTCGAAGCGCCCTCGTTGATGACCAGTCCATACCGCCCCATAAAATAAAGGCAAAGGCCAGGCGGTTGTTGAGTTGTGAGTGAGCTCTCCCAGGCAAAGAGGCGCCACCTGCCTAAGGAGGAGGTTACCAGCCCATTGCCTTGCTGATGCTGATGAGAAAAAAACCAATACAAAATCGATTTACAGGCTGGGGGCCCGAAAAGGCGTCAGAGTTCCTTTTTGGCGCTCTCCAGAGTGCGGGCCAGCACGCTGCTTTTTCCTTCTCTATTTCCTACTGATTTTGAAAAAAAAAAAAAAGAGAGAGAGAGAGAGAGAGAGAGAGAGAGAGAGAGAGACTTGTTAAAGCTGCACCAAGCTATTAGTTAAAAAAAAAAATTTTTTATTGTGGTGCTGAGAATTTAACTCAAGAGCATTCTACCTCTGAGCTACACCCCCAGCCCGATTTTTTATTATATATATATATTTTTTTTATTTTTATTTTTTTTGCGGGTCTGGGGATGGAACCCAGGGACATTTGAACTCCGGGCTACACCCCCTGCCCTATTTTTTTTTTTTATTCTTTATTTTGAAACCGGGTCTCACTGAGTTGCGGAGGGCCTCACTAAGTAGCTGAGGCTGTCCGCGAACCGCGATCCTCCAGGTCTCAGCCTCCCGAATGCTGGGATTACAAGCGTGCGCCACCACGCCCGGCTATTCTTTATATTTTGAAACAGCATCTCGCTAAATTGCAGAGGACCTCACTAAGTAGCTGAGGTTGGCTGTGAACCAGACCCTCTATCATCTCCGTCTTCCAAAAGCTGGGATTTTTTAATTTTTCTTTTTTTTTTTTTTTTTTTTTTTGCGGGTCTGGGGATGGAACCCAGGTGCATTTGATCTCCGAGCTACACCCCCTGCCCTATTTTTTATTCTTTATTTTGAAACCGGGTCTCACTGAGTTGCAGAGGGCCTCACTAAGTAGCTGAGGCTGTCCGCGAACTGCAATCCTCCGGTCTCAGCCTCCCGAATGCTGGGATTACAAGCGTGCGCCACCATGCCCGGCTAGTTTTTAATTTTTCTTTTCAAGAAACTTTAGTCGAATAAGAAAAAGAGCCCACAGCACCATTTAAACCATGACATCTCTGAACCCCGGCCTGAGGAAGAGGGGACACTCTTGGTCCGTGGATGCGAAGGTGGCATGCAGGAACCTGGGGCGCACCCACAGGTGGGCATCTCCCGAACCCAGGCTCTTCCTCCTTTCCACGAATGGATGAATGAATGAATGGTCCACTTCACGTGTTCTTTTTCAGAAACTCAGCATCCATCCCATCACTAACCGGTTGAATTTGGTTAAGAGGTCACTTTGGTGGTTAGAGGAGAGGAAAGGGAGGAGGAGCCCCAAAGAGGGAGGGAGGTGGGGGTGGGGAAGGATGGAGGGCCAGAGCTGCAGGGCGGAGGGCGGCGGGAGGAAGCATCCCCTTCTGTGGCCGCCTCCCGTGCTGGTCTGGATTCCTGTCCCGGGTCTCTCTGTGCCCAAGGTCTGAACCCCAACCTGCAGCGGGTCGAGAGGCCGCAGAGGGGCCCCCACAGGGCCTGCGGTTTGGGTGAAGAAAGCGATTGCATAAGAGTGGGTGGCCGGTCTGTCCCTGCCTGAGTCATGCCGAGACAGGGGGGAGCAGGAGTCCGAAGCCCTTTGCATCTCCGGCTGGCAGAGGCTCCAGGGTGACGTTGCTGAGGTCATCGCTGATGAGCTCAGGCAGAGGCGCCTGGGGACGGTAAGAGGCAGGAGGGAGGGCCCAGATGGCCCAGAGGAGCCAGGCCCCCGAGCCAGGCTGGGAGAGAGCAGGGCCCAGACCGCCCCGTTCCGGCTGCTCGGGCCCCACGCTGACCGAGGTGCTTCTGGCCGGGACCGCCCTGGTTCCTGCCCTGGCTTTCTGTCCGCACCTGCCGGTTTCACCTGCTCCAGGTGTGCGGCTGAGTCTGGGTGACCAGCTGCAAATATGGCTGCAGGGTTTCCTCTGGCTAATTCCAGCAACTCGGACTGGAAGCCGCTCCATCCCTGGGTGTGGGTGGGCTACTAGTGAGATGGGGATCGGGCCACTAGGACCGTCCAGTGGGGCGGCCTGGGTCCCTGCCGTCTCCTGTGCCTGGGGTGGGTGTGGGGGACAAGGCACACGTGGGTCCACTCTGGGCCTGACCCCAGGCCTCCCGGGACACCATGGCCACTCTGAGCTTTGGACAAACAGTGTAGTGTCGTTCACACATGAGTTAAGGTCCTTGTGTGTCCAAGTGGAGGCTGTGTGTGTGTGTGTGTGTGTGTGTGTGTGTGTGCTGAGATAGAACCCAGGGACATTCTACCTCCAAGCTACACCCCCCAGCAAGATTTTTTTTTCTGCAGGTCTGGGGGTGGAACCCAGGGGCATTCTACCTCCAAGCTACACCCCTGCCCTATTTTTCATTCTTTATTTTGAAACAGGGTCTCACTGAGTTGCAAAGGGCCTCACTAAGTAGCTGAGGCTGTCCGCGAACCGCGATCCTCCGGTCTCAGCCTCCCGAATGCTGGGATTCCAAGTGTGCACCACCATGCTCAGCCCGAATGCTTTATTTTATATGCCCTGCTTTATTCCTTTATTTTTTTTAAACAAAGTCTCACTAAATTACAGAGAACCTCACTAAGTAGCTGAGGCTGGCTGCAAACCTGCGATCCTCCTTTCTGAGCCTCCCAAATACTGAGACTACAGGCACCACCATGGCCACCTTTTTATACTTTTTTTTTTTTTGGTGGTACTAAGGGTGGAACCCAGGCCCTTTCTTTTTTTTTTTTTTTTTGGTGGTACTGGGGGTGGAACCCAGAGGCTTTCTACCTCCGGGCTATACTCCCAGACCTATTTTATATTTTATTTGGAAACAGGGTCTCACTAAGTTGCTGAGAGCCTCACTAAGTAGCTGAGGCTAGCTTCGAACCTGTGCGATCCTCCTGTCTCAGCCTCCCAAGCGCGGGGATTACAAGTGTGCGCCTCCACGCCCGGCTACCCTAGTCCTATTTTTCATTCTTTATTTGGCAACAAGGTCTCACTAAATTGCAGAGGGTCTCACTAAGTAGCTGAGGCTGGCCCTGAACCCGCGATCTTCTTCTCAGTCTCCCAAGTACTGGGATGATAAGCGTGCAACACCACGCCCGGCTCGTTTTAAATTTGGAAGGGGGCTTGCTAAGTTGCGAGGCTGTCTTGGAACCTTCACGCCCCCCTTCGCCCCCACCCGCCTCAGCCTCCCAAGTATCTGGATTCCAGGCATGTGCCGCCTTGCCCGGCTTACTTCCTCCCTATTCTGCTGTGAGCTGCGGGCCTTTGTTTTCTTATTCGAGGATCATGTAAAATGAGATGTTTTGGTTTGATACCCCAGGATCCGAGCCAGGGCTATCCTGGGGAAGGGTGAACAGCATCACTCCTTTGTCTTCCTCATCTAAAGAGGGATGGCGTGTTTGGGGCTGGAGCTGGGAGGTTGGCTCATGTTCGGTGGATTATGACTTTACTCTTGTCTTTATTTGGAGATTAAGCGTGGCTTAGGAGCTATGGTGGGTTCCAAGTCAATGGAGAGTGTTAGGAAATACTGCTTGTGTGTCCGTTTGGGTATTTCCAGATGGGGCTGGCCTTTGAGTCCACGGGTGCTCAGCCGTGCTCCATCTGTTTTAGGTACTGGGGATGGAACCCAGGGTCATTCTACTTCTAAACTACACCCCCAGCCCTATTTTTTTTTTTTTTTGAAACAGGGTCTCACTGAGTTGCAAAGGGCCTCACTAAGTAGCTGAGACTGGCCGAGAACCACGATCCTCCGGTCTCAGCCTCCTGAATGCAGGGAGTACAAGTGTGCGCCACCATGGCCGGCAGCACTCCATCTTGAAGGCGTTACTGACCTGGTCTTAAAATTTGGAATAGCCTTTGCTCAGAGGGCTTTGCGTTTTCATTTTGCACCAAGCCCCACCAGTGACGTGGCGGTACCTGTCTGGGGTCACAGATCTCTCCGGTTGCAGAGGTGAGGTGACCCTTGTCTCCCTCCAGGCGGAGCTGGGCCAGCGGCACATAGGGGTCCTCTGTACTCTGGATGGTCTGGTCTTGAGGCTGGAAAAAAGAGACCCGCGGCCCGTGGGTGGTGGTGATGTGGCCTGTCGGAGAGGATCAGGGTGACCCGGGGTGTCCTCCAGTTCTACAGGGCGGAGGGGAGCGATGCTCCCTCCACGGCCCTGAAGGGTCGCTACTGTGGCCAGCAGTGGGAAGGGTGTGTGTGCCTGTGTTACTGCGGATTTTGAACTTTGAACAAGAAATGTTGTGCAAGAAGGGAATGTCTGGCTTGAATTTCAACCTAAGAATTTTAATTCTTACCCTGCCTGGAGTCAGAGCTGGGGCCTGACTTCAGATAGTTCCACTTCTAAGCAGATCAGAGGCCTTAGATAAGGTCGTTCCCTGCCCAGGGCCTGTTTCTCTGGGAGAAGGGCCTGATAATGCTCTAGCAGGCAGGGCGAGGGGCGTCTAGACCCTGAGCACCTCCCAGCCTGGCTCCCTGGAGGCAGCTGATGAGAGGCAGCTGCTGCGGTCACTGCGGTGGTAAGGTAGCGAGCTCCGTCCGCGCTCACAGGCTGAGGTTGAGACGGGCGGACATGGAGTTGCAGAGAAGGCCTTGAGTCGGTAGTAAACCAGGAAGTACTTCTGGCCCTCGTGTCCTGAGCATCCTGCTTATTGGATGATATTCCTAAGAAAGGGTCCAAGCCCCTGAGGGCAGGGGTGGTTCCTCTTGGAGCAAACCAAGGATGCTTGGCTCTTGGAGGCAGCCCCAGAAGTGGGAGGGGCTCCTCTTGTTCCAGGCCTTTGCAAACCCCCGCCAGCTGTTCCGTGGCCATGCCTGGCCAGCCCGATGGAGGAATGCGCGGCTCCCCGGCAGGAAATGGGTCCCTGATGCGCGAGAGACACTCTCACCAGCACATTACTCATCTGCACTGAGGCTCTGCTGAAAACAGCATGCGTGAGCGGTGTGCGTGTAAGCCTGAGACCGCCTGCACCCCCTGAGGCCTGGCAGCCTGGCAGCTCGGATCCCCCGCCCCTCCCCAACCCTGAGCCTCCGATAAAGCCATACCCCGGGCCCCAGCAGCCGCCCTGAAATGCTCCGCAGCAGCTGGTGCTGAGATAAACATTTCTCCGGCCCCTCTGGGCCCATCCACCTCTCCTCCCTCTCTGCTGGGTCCCGTGGGGAGCTGCCTGGTGGGAGGGTTCCGTCTGAACTCTAGCTCTGAGCAGCAGCCAGACAGACTGGGCGGGGGGCTGGGGTCCGTGAGTGCAGCAGATGGCGTCTGTCAGGGGTGGCTGCGGTCAGGGCTTGGCGGCCACAAGTGTGTTTGTGTCTCCCGAGGCTGGAGACCAAGGCCGTGACCAGGAATTCAGCGGAGTTTCATGTATGCATAATTAAGGTGGCCAGACTTCAGCAAATATTTACCAAGTACGGCTTTCTGCACACACCATGCTAGGCGCTGCCAGACCGCCATATTTGCTTTTTAACATAAAACTAAACCCTTGAAAAGTATATGGTTGGAATGCCGGGCGGGGTGGCGCACGCTTGTCATCCCAGCATTCGGGAGGCTGAGACGGGAGGATCGCGGTTTCCGGCCAGCCTCAGCTACTTAGTGAGGCCCTTTGCAACTCAGTGAGACCCTGTTTCAAAATAAAGAAAAAAAAAACAGGGCTCAGGGTATAGCTCAGAGGTAAAATGCCCCTGGGTTCAATCCCCAGTGCTGAATAAAAAAATAGGGCTGAGGATATATTTGGGAAGAGGAATGCCCCTAAGTTTCATCCCTAGTATTGCAAATAAATAATAAATAAAAATATACGTATATTACTGGCCAGGCGTAGTGGTGAACACTTGTAAGCCCAGGACTTTGGGGGCTGAGACAGGAAGATCAAGGTTCGAGTACAGCCTCAGTTACTGAATGAGGCCCTCTGAAACTTAGTGACACCCTGTTTCAAAATAAAAAATTTAAAAAAGGGCTAGGGGTATAGCTCAGAGGTAAAATGCTCCTGGGTTCAATCTCCACTACTGAAAAAAAAAAAAAGTATATGGTCCAGTATATGGTGGTGCACACTTATAATCCCAGTACTTGGGAGTCTGAGACAGGAGGCTCGCAGGTTCAAGGACAGCCTCAGAACACTAGTGAGCCGTCTAGCAAGACACTGTTTCAAAATAAAACTAAAATAGGGCTTTTCCGGGTGTGGTGGTGCACGCTTGTAATCCCAGCATTTGGGAGGCTGAGACGGGAGGACCTGGTTTATGGACAGCCTCAGTTATTTAATGGGGCCCTTTGCAACTCAGCGAGACCCTGTTTCAAAATAAAGAATAAAAAAAAAACAGGGCTGGAGGTGTAGCTTGGAGGTAGAATGCCCCTGTTTCCATCCCCAGTACCACAAAAAAGAAAGTGGAGGGGACCTGCGACTGTACAGGCCAGGCTTCTGTTTCGAGGGTTCACGGTGCAGAGGCCCTGGTGGTTCCCCCACAGCCCACAGCTCGTGGTTTCTCACTGGGAAAGATTACCAAGCCCCAGCTGTGTGGTTCTCTCCCCAGCCTGCAGCAGCCAGGCCTGCTCAAAGACACAGAGACCGCTTCCCTGGTTCTCCGTGGAGGGGAGCCAGTTGGCTCCCCTAGGCGTTCCAGGACAGGGCCAGCAGGAGCCAGGGCCATAACCAAACTCTTGGTAAAAGTTCTCTTACCTTGGTCTTGATTGTTTTGGTTACAAGGGACAAAAATTCAAATCCAACAAGCTCATCCAGTTGTGGCCGAGACTCTGGGTGATAGGGCTGATGTGGGCTGTTGTGGGATGAACAGAGACCCCAGCCCTAAACAGCCAGAGGCAGCAGTAAAGGTGACAGATAAATGGCGAGAGTCCTTGGAGATCTTGTTGTGGAAACAGGGGTAGAGAGAGGGAAAAGGAATGCTGGGGGGGGAAGAACTGATAATGCTCTGCCAGGGGGATGGTGGAGAGCAGAGTGACCTCCCCACCCTGACCTTGCCTGAGGGCAGTGTGTTGGGAAGGACTAGGTGTCTAGAGGGATGGGACAGGGCCGCGAGCTGCCTACCGATCAGAAGTTGGCTTCCGGTGCGTGAGCGCCTGCTAGAGTCAGAACCCAGGGGCTATCTATTTTGGGGCTACATCCCCTGTCCCCCTTTTTGGTGGTACTGGGGATCAAGCCCAGGGGCGTTAGCTCTGAGCCGTGCCTCCAGCCTCATTTTATTTATTTATTTATTTATTTATTTATTTATTTATTTTTTGGCGGGTCTGGGGATGGAACCCAGGGGCATTCGACCTACACCCCTTGTCCTATTTTTTATTTTGAAACCGGGTCTCACTGAGTTGCAGAGGGCCTCACTAAGTAGCTGAGGCTGTCCGCGAACCGTGATCCTCGGGTCTTAGCCTCCCGAATGCTGGGATTACAAGTGTGCACCACCATGCCCGGCTCTCATTTTATTTTTAATTTTTTAATTTCATTTTTATTTTTAGTACTGGGGAATGAACAGGAGGAATTCTACCTCTGAACTACATCCCCAGTCTATTTGTGTGTGTGTGTGTGTGTGTGTGTGTGTGTGTGCGCGTGTGTGCTGGGGGTAGAACCCAGAGGCTTTCTACCTCCGGGCTACACTCCCAGACCTATTTTTTATTTTATTTGGAAACAGGGTCTCACTAAGTTGCTGAGAGCCTCACTAAGTAGCTGAGGCTGGCTTCGAACCTGTGCGATCCTCCTGTCTCTTAGGCTCCCAAGTACTGGGATTAACCATGCTCAGCTATTTTCTTTCTTTTTTTTTTTTTGGTGGTACTGGGGTTCCTGGAAAGCCTTCTACCTCCGGGCTACACTCCCAGACCTATTTTATATTTTTATTTGGAAACAGGGTCTCTTAAGCCAGCACGGCTGGCTTCGAACCTGTGAGATCCTCCTGTCTCCGCCTCCCAAGTTGGGGGGGGGGATTATAAGCGTGCACCACCACACCTGGCCTACTTCCTTTTTTTTAAACAGACTCTCACTAGGTAGAAGACAGTCTTACTACCTCCAAAGGCTATCCCCGAACCTGTGATCCTCCTATCTCAGTCTCCCAAATACTGGGATTACAGGCCTGTACCACCATACCTGGCTTTATTTTTAATTTTGAAACAGGATCTCGTTAAACTGCTGGGAGCCTCCCTGAGTAGCTGAGGCTGGCCTTGTAATCCCAGATACTGGGATTCCAAGCCTGTGTCCTCATATCCGGTCAGACTTTGTCTTTTAAATCCAGTGAACTCAGCTGGCCATGGTGGCACACACTTGTAATCCCGGCGCTTGGGAGGCTGAGACAGGAGGATCGCACAGGTTCGAAGCCAGCCTCAGCTACTTGGTGAGGCCCTCAGCAACTTAGTGAGACCCTGTTTCCAAATAAAATATAAAATAGGTCTGGGAGTATAGCCTGGAGGGAGAAAAGCCTTTGGCTTCCACCCCTAGTAAAACACACACACACATACACACACACACACACACACACACACACACACACACACACATTCAGTGAGCTGTGAGCTGTTGCAGTTTGGAGCAAAGGAAGGATGTGATTTGACTGATATTTTATTTTGTTTGAGCAAAACGGGAAACTCCTAGACTTTTAGGCCAGGGTGAGTCAGAGGCTGGGGCCTTATTCTCTACGTCTGGATTCCCTTTCTGTGCGTGCATGGTGGGGTGAGGGTGACAAGACTATACACAACTCCTGGCCGTCCAGCAGCCTCATCTCAGAGCCCACGGAGGTCTCTCCATCAGTGTTAGCACACATATTCTCAGGGAAGGCCTCTGATTGCCTCTCCTCAGACCTTTCACAGAGGCTGGATGCCAGGAACTTTGTGATTGGCTGGCGTGGGTCACGTGGCTACCATATATACAAAAGGATGGCGTGCTTTGATTGGCAGACAAAAGCGGGGGTCCTCATTGAGTTACTCCTCTGAGGGGAGTCCGGGGCTCTGTCCTGGTGGGTCTCTGCCCCGGGAGGGCTGCCAGCCATGGGAAGGGACTCACTGATCTAAAATTGTGCAGCACAGGTCACGTGGGGGGGTTCTTGGAATTGAACTCAGGAGCATTCTATCTCCGACCTACACCTCTGACCCTTTTTATTTTATTATTTGGAAACAGGGTCTCACTAAGTTACTGGCAGCCCCCCTAAGTTGCTGCGGCTGGCTTTTGTTTTGTACCGGGGATGGAGCCCAGGGGCATCCTACCTCCAAGCTACACCCCCAGCCCTATTTCTTATTCTTTATTTTGAAACAGGGTCTCACTGGGTTGCAGAGGGCCTCACTAAGTAGCTGAGGAGGCTGGCAGCGAACCCCAGTCCTCCTGTCTCAGCCTCCTGAATGCTGGGATTACAAGCGTGCGCCACCATGCCTGGCCTGGGGCTGGCTTTAAACCCCCGATCCTCCTGTCTCAGCCTCCCAAATACTGGGATTACAAGTGAGTGCTATCTCGCCCAGCTCCACAGACTGCCTCTTATGTGAAAGTGGATGGCTCAGGGCTGAGGACAGTACCCGTGGATGGCTCAGGGTGAGGACAGTACCCGTGTGGCTTCAGAGGTCCCCTCAGTGACAATCACAGCTGCTTACTCAACGTCGTGCATTTTGTCTCCAGTGCTGGTTATGCAAAGCTCAGTGATACTCCGAGGTCAGAAGGAGGCACCGCCGAGGGGGCCACTTCCTCCTCTCTCCCAGCCAGCTCTGATGTTCCAAGACAATTAGACAGCTTGAGAGCTGGCCCCGTCCTCAGGAAATGCCAGGCAGGGAGCTGGAACGAGCCCATGGCGGCTTCTCCCCTGCAACCCCACCTTGCTCAGGCTGCCGAATTGTGATACATTTTTGTGGGTTTAAAAGAAAATAGGAGCTGAGTGGGGCGACGCAGGCACTTGGGAGGCTGAGACTGGAGGATGATAGGTTTGCGGTCAGTGTCCGCAGCCTAGTGAGGCCCTCCGCAATTTATTGCGATCCTATTTCAAAATCAAAAATAAAATAGGGCTGGCAATAGCTCAGAGGTAGAATACACCTTGTTTCAATCTCCAGTAACATACACACACACACACACACACACACACACACACACACAAAAGATGGTCAAATGACAAAGTGTAGAGATACAGCTGGCTGGGCCTAGTATTGCACACTCAAAATTCCAGTAGTTGGGAGGCTGAGACAGGAGGATTGCAGACAAATTCATAGCTAGCTTCAGCAATTTATTTATTTAATTATTTTTGCAGTTCTGGGGATGAAACCCAGGGGCATTCTACCTCCGAGCAATACCCCCCAGCCCTATGAGTTGCAGAGGGCCTCACTAAGTAGCTGAGGCTGTCCGCGAACCACGATCCTCCAGGTCTCAGCCTCCCGAATGCTGGGATTACAAGCGTGCGCCACCACGCCCGGCTATTTTTTTTTTTTATTCTTTATTTTGAAACAGGGTCTCACTGAGTTGCAAAGGGCCTCACTAAGCAGCTGAGGCTGTCCGTGACCACGATCCTCCCGTCTCAGCCTCCCAAATGCTGGGATGACAAGTGTGTGCCACCCCGCCCAGCTCTATTTTTTATTTTGAAACAGGGTCTCACTAAATTGCAGAGGGCCTCGCTAAGTAGAGGCTGTTCAGGAATCTGCAATCCTCCTGTCTCAGCCTCCCAAATGCTGGCATTACAAGTATGCAACATCACGCCCAGCCTGGCCTCAGCAATTTAGTGAGGCCCTCAGCAACTTAGAGAAAACTTGTTTCGCCTGGCATAGTGGCACATGCTTCTAATCCCAGCATTCGGGAGGCTGAGACAGAAGGATCACAGCTGGCGGACTGCCTCAGCTACTTAGTGAGGCCCTCCGCAACTTAGTGAGACCTTGTTTCAAAATAAAGAATAAAAAGCAGGGCAGGGGGTGTAGCTCGGAGGTCAAATGCCCCTGGGTTCCATCCCCAGGCCTGCAAAAAAAAAAATTAAATAATAAATAATAATAATAGACCCCTGGATTCAATCCCCAGTACCCAATAACCCCACCACCACCACCACCACACACACACACAAATACAACCCAGTGGGTTTTCCCTAGGCAGCCATCTCTGTCACCACGCCCCAGGTCAAGATATGAGACGTTTTTCCTGGGGCTTCTTCTGCCCTATTTTTGTGCCCGGGACTCATGAGCCATACACATCTCCAGGCCCCCAGGAGAGCTCAGGGCCACTTGTCCCCCTTAAAGGCCAAGAAACCGAAACTCAGACAGAAGCAATGTCTCCGTTACTACCGCCCCAAACATCTGCGGCCGCCTCCACGGACTGAAATCCTTGGCCGCAGATCAGAGAAGGGCTGTCTTTCTCACCAGGGCCCCGGCTTAACTGGCTCCTTTCAGCAGACGACCAGGAAAAGAGTTCTACTGTGAAGTCACGTACAGAGGGAGGAGATTTCCCTACAGAGCCCCTTCTGGCTTAAGGTAAACTCACATCTGAGTTTTTTTGTTTTGTTTTGGTGCTGGGAATTGAGCCCAGAGGCAATTCCACCTCTGAGCTACACTCTCAGCCATTTTTTATTTGGAAACAGGGTCTCACTAAGTTGCGGAGAGCCTCACTCAGTAGCTGAGGCTGGCTTCGAACCCGCGCGATCCTCCTGTCTCCGCCTCCCAAGCTAGGGGATTATAAGCGTGCGCCGTCACACCTGGCTTTTATTCTTTATTTTGAAACAGGGTCTCACTGAGTTGCAGAGGGCTTAAGTAGCTGAGGCTGTTCACGAACCACGATCCTCCAGTCTCAGTCTCCCGAATGCTGGGATTACAAGTCTGTGCCACCACGCCAGGCCTCTTTATTAGTTAATTAATTAATTTATTTATTTTTGTGGTACTGAGGATTGAACCCAGAGGCATTCTATTTATTTATTTATTTATTTTCAGTACTAGGGATTGAACACAGAGGCGTTCTACCTCTGAGCTACACCCCCAGCCCTAGTTTTTATTCTTTATTTGGAAACAAGGTCTCACTGAGGAGTTGCAGAGGGCCTGAGTAGCTGAGGCTGGTTTCAACTGTAATCCTTCTGCCTCAGCCTCCCAAATCCTGGGATTATAAACATGCACCACTGCACCCAGCTAGCACTCGACTTCTTAACTACACACTAGCCCTATTTTTTTATTTTATTTTCTTTCTTTCTTTCTTTCTTTATTTATTTATATTTTTGGTGGTACTGGAGATGGAACCCAGAGGCTTTCTACTTCCAGGCTATACTCCCGGACCCATTTTATATTTTATTTGGAAACAGGGTCTCACTAAGTTGCTGAGAGCCTCACTAAGCTGAGACTGGCTTCGAACCTACGTGATCCTCCTGTCTCAGCCTCCCAAGCGCGGGGATGACAAGCGTGCGCCACCACGCCCGGCTTTTTTTCTTTTTCTTTTTTGTTTTTGGTACTGAGGATTGAACCCAGGAGAATTCTACCTCTGAGCTAGACCCCCAGCCTTTTTTATTTTTTTATTTGAAACAGGGTCTCACTAAATTGTAAAGGGCTCACTAAGTTGCTGAAGCTGGCCTCAAACCTCCAATCCTCCTGCCTCTGCCTCTCAAGTACTGAGATTACAAGCATGTGCCACCACACCCGGCTCCTAGCCCTGTTTTTTATTCTTTCTTTCTTTATTTTTTTTTTTTGTGGTACTGGGGGTGGAACCCAGAGGCTTTCTACCTCCTGGCTATACTGTCAGCACTATTTTATATTTTATTTGGAAACAGGGTCTAAGTTGCTGAGAGCCTCACTAAGTAGCTGAGGCTGGCTTCGAACCTGTGCGATCCTCCTGTCTCAGCCTCCCAAGTGCGGGGATTACAAGCGTGCGCCACCACGCCCGGCCTATTCTTTTTTTATTATTATTACTATTTTTACTTTTGCAGTAATGGGAATGGAACCCAGGGGCATTCTACCTTTTGGCTACATTCTCAGACCTAGTTTATATTTTGTTTGGAAACAGGGTCTCACTAAGCTGCTGAGAGCCTCACTAAGCAGTTAAGGCTGGCTTCGAACCCGTGCGATCCTCCTGTCTCAGCCCCCAAGTACTGGGATTACAAGTGTGAGTCAGCACACCTGGCAGGTTATTCTATTTATTTATTTATTTATTTAGTCTGAGGATGGACCCCAGGGGCATTCTACCTCCAAACTACACCCCTCCCCTATTTTTTATTCTTTATTTTGAAACCGGGTCTCACTGAGTTGCAGAGGGCCTCACTACGTAGCTGAGGCTGTCCGCGAACCGCGATCCTCCGGTCTCAGCCTCCCGAATGCTGGGATGACAAGCGTGCGCCACCGCGCCCGGCTTAATTTTTTTCATTTTGAAACAGGGTCAAGGTTTATTTTTTATTTTGAAATAGGGTCTCAGGTTGCTGACAGTCTCACTAAACTGCAGAGGCTGGCCTCAAATCTATGATCCTCCTGTCTCCGTTTCCAAGTATTGACATTATAGGCATGTGCCACTGCTCCTGTCCTACCACTGAATTTTTTTTTAATTTTTTGAGGGTCTGGGGATGGAACCCAGGGGCATTCACCTCCAAGCTACACCCCCTGCCCTATTTTTTAATTCTTTTATTTTTCTTATTTTTTTTCTTTTTTCTTTTTTTTTCTTTTTGGTGGTACTGGGGTTCCTGGAAGCCCTTCTACCTCCGGGCTACACTCCCAGACCTATTTTATATTCTTGAAACAGGGTCTCTTAAGCCAGCACGGCTGGCTTCGAACCTGCGTGATCCTCCTGTCTCCGCCTCCCAAGCGCCGGGATTACAAGCGTGCGCCACCACTCCCGGCAAATTCTTTTATTTTTGAAACCAGGTCTCACTGAGTTGCAGAGGGCCTCACTAAGTAGCTGAGGCTGTCCGCGAACTGTGATCCTCCGGTCTCAGCCTCCCGAATGCTGGGATTACATGTGTGCGCCACCACGCCTGGATGCTTACAACTGAATTTTTTTCTTTTTTTTTTTTTCTTTTATTTTTGTGGTACTGGGGATGGTACTTTCTACCTCCGAGCTACACCCCCAGCCTTATTTTTTTATCTTTATTTTGAAACAGGGTCTCACTGAGTTGCAAAGGGTCTCAGTAGCTGAGGCTGCCTGTGAACCTCGATCCTCCTATCTCAGCCTCCTGAATGCTGGAATTACAAGCGTCCCCATCATGCCTGGCTTCTTTTTCTTTATCTTTTATTTTCTCTCCCTTTTTTTTTTTTTTTTTTTTGTGGTACTGGGGATTGAGCCCAGGGGCATTCTACTGCCAAGCTATATCCCCAGCCCTTTTTTATTTGGAAAAATGGTCTGGCTAAGTTGCTGAGAGCCTCACTAAGCTCCTGACGCTGGCTTCAAACCTGTGGTCCTCTCGTCTTAGCACTGGGATGGCAGGCCGAGCCTTCTAGCATGGCTTACAATGGAGTTCCTTGTGTGTGGAGGGGTCCTGGGGATTGAACCCACTGAACCCAAGGGCACTCTTTCTCTATACCCCAGTCCCTATTTTATTCTGTGTGTGTGTGTTAGTGAGATTGAACCCAAGGGCATGCTACCTCCGAGTTATACCCCTAGTCCTATTCTTTATTTTGAAACAGGGTCTCACCAAATTGCAGAGAGGCTCACTAAGTAGCTGAGGCTGGCCACAAACCTGGAATCCTCCTGTCTCAGCCTCCCAAGTACTGGGATTACAAATGTGCGCTGCCACGCCCGGTTTATTTTTTGTTTTAAAACAGGATCTGAGCCGGGCGTGGTGGCGCACGCTTGTAATCCCCGAGCTTGGGAGGCAGAGACCGGAGGATCGCGCAGGTTCGAAGCCAGCCGCGCCCGCTGGCTTAGGAGACCCTGTTTCCAAATAAAAATGTAAAAATAGGTCTGGGAGTGTAGCCCGGAGGTAGAAGGGCTTCCAGGAACCCCAGTACAAAAAAAAAAAAAAAAAAACCCAGGGTCTGAGACAGTGTCACTAAGTAGCTGAGGCTAGTCTTGAACCTGTGACCCTCCTGTCTCAGCCTTCCCAGGACGAGGATTACAAGGGTGTGCCACCATGCCTGGCTACAATGGAGTTTTGGTGTTTGGGTTTTTTTTTTTTTTTTTTTCAGTACTGAGATGGAACCCAGGATCATTCTACATCCAAGTACACCCCCAGCCCTATTTTTGATTCTTTATTTTATTTATTTATTTATTTATTTATTTTGGTGGTACTGGGAATGAAACCCAGGGGCCTTCTACCTCCGGGCTATAATCCCAGACCTATTTTATATTTTATTTGGAGACAGGGTCTCTTAAACCAGCTGAGGCTGGCTTTGAACCTGCAGGATCCTCCTGTCTCAGCCTCCCAAGCGCGGGGATTACAAGCGTGAGCCACCACGCCTGGCTTTTGATTCTTTATTTTATTTTATTTTATTTTTTTTTTGTTGGTATTGGGGTTCCTGGAAGCCCTTATACCTTTGGGCTACACTCCCAGACCTAATTCATATTTTTATTTGGAAACAGGGTCTCTTAAGCCAGCGCGGCTGGCTTCAAACCAGCGCGATCCTCCTGTCTCAGCCTCCCAAGCGCGGGGATTACAAGCGTGCGCCACCACGCCTGGCTGATTCTTTATTTTGAAACAGAGTCTCACTGAGTTGCAGAGGACCTCGCTAAGTAGCTGAGGCTGGCCACGAACCCAGATCCTCCTGTCTCAGCCTCCCAAACGCCAGGATTACAAGAGTGTGCCACCATGCCCGGCTACAGTGGAGCTTTCTGAAGAGGGAGATGGCTACTCTGAGCAGTTCCGAGAGCTGAAGGTCAAGAAAGGCTGGCATTCCTGTTTTCAGACCAGTGGTCAGCAAAGAGTGCTCGGCAGGTCTCTCTGACCCACGCCCAAGATAAAGTGTGTTTCAGGACATTCCACATGGGCTCCATCCCACCCCTGTGGGTGACCTCTCCTTTATCTACTGGGGCTGGGTCATCTAGGCTTAGCATAGTACCAATCTGTTTATCAAGCACTGCTTTTGTCCAGATAAAAAAATGCTCCCAGTGGGTGTGGTATATACACTTGTAATTCCAGTACTTGGAGGCCGAAACTGGAGGATTGCAGGTTTGAGGTCAGTCTCAGCAAATTAGCAAGACCCTCTGCAATCTAGAAAGACCCAACTTTAAAATCAGTAGGACTGCTGAGCATGGTGCACGCTTGTAATCCCAGTACTCGGGAGGCTGAGACAGGAGGGTCGCAGGTTTCCAGCCTGCCTCAGCTACTTAGCGAGGCCCTCTGCAATTTAGTGAGACCCTGTTTCAGCATGCTTGTAATCCCAGCTTTCAGGAGGCTGAGACAGGAGGATCGCGGTTTGTGGACAGCCTCGGCTACTTAATGAGGCCCTCTGCAACTCAGTGAGACCCAGTTTCAAAATCAAGAATAAAAAATAGGGCAGGGGGTGTAGCTCGGAGGTCGAATGCCCCTGGGTTCCATCCTCAGACCCGCAAAAAATAAAATAATAAATAAAAATTAAATAAAGAATAAAAAAAATTGGGCAGGGGGTGTAGCTCGGAGGTCAAATGCCTCTGGGTTCCATCCCCAGACCCGCAAAAAAAAAACAAAAACAAAAAAAAAGCAGAATAAAAAATAGGTCTGGGAGCGTAGCTCTGATGTAGATTATCTCTAGGTGCAATACCCCCCACCCCACCACACACAAATAAATAAAAAAGAAGGAAAGAAGGGAAGAGGGTCTTGCCAAGTTGCGAGGCTCCCGGGAGCAGAGGAGGCTGGCCTCCAAGTCTCACCCTCCAGGCACTGGGATTACAGTGGTGTGTGGCTGTGTCTGACCCTTGGCTCCAGCTTTCGGGCCCCCCTAGCAGGGCCCTGGGAAGGCACCCGCTCATCCACAGGGCCCAGGGTCTCCCCATCCTAGGAGCCTCATCAAGTCCCACTGGCCACAGAAAGGTGACCTATTTGCCAGTTCTGCCGACTGGAACAGACTTTGCTGGGGGTGCTGTAAGTAGCCGAGGATGTCCACACACCCCATCCTCACGTCTCAGGCTCCGGAATGCTGGGGTTTCAAGGTGTGCCACCATACCTGGCTGGGGCGCTGCACTGGGTACCACGAAGAGCAAATCACACCCATGTCTGTGTCCTTCCAAGGCTAGCTGGGCTCTCATGCCACCCCCGCTCGGCCCTTGGAGTGGGCACAGTGAGGGACACGGGGTACAGGTAGAGACTCTGCCAGGCGCCCGTAGACACCACTGCACACCCCACGTCACAGATGGGAGCCATGTGAAAGTGTTCATGGGAGCTGGGCTGCGGCGCACACCCGCCATCCCAGTACTTGGGAAGCCGAGACAGGAAGGAGGATCGCGGGACAGAGGCCACTACTTAGTAATATAGTACGATGCTGTTTAAAAATAATTAAAAGGGCTGAGGCTTTAGCTCGGAGGTAGAATGCCCCTGGTTCAACCCCCAATACCAAAAGAAAAAGTGTTTAGCCAGGTGGGGTGTAATCCCAGTACTTGGGAGGCTGAGACAGGAGGATCACAGGTTCAAGGCTAGCCTCAGACACACAGCAACCTCATAAGACCCTGTTTAAAAAAAAAAAAGGGAGGGGGCTGGGGTTGTAGCTGGGAGGTAAAATGCCCCTGGGTTCAATCCTCAGTACCAGGAAGGAAAAAAAATGTTTAAGGGTTTGCCCGGGAGGGTGGGTTCCCGGCTGGGGCGGGGACACTTCCTGGCCTGGGCTTCTGGAAGCACCTGGGGCAGAAGCTGGGGCGGGCCCGTGGGGGCGGGCCCGTGGGCGTGGCATCTCGGGACCACGCCCAGCGCACCCTCCTCCCCGCAGGCCGCTCGTGGGGCGCTCACTCCGGGAGCCGCAGCGTCCCCACCTCGATCCCCGCGGCCGGCGACATGTCCCCCTCCGGCCTGGCCCAGGCGAGCGGCCAGGCGCTGCCGGCCTTCCTGCTGTGCAGCGCGCTGCTGGTCATCAAGATGTACGCGGTGGCCGTCATCACCGGCCAAGTGCGGCTTCGCAAGAAGGTGCGTGCGAGCTCCCGCCCGGGCCCGCGGGGCCCCGAGGCCGGGGCGTGGGCTGCCAGAGCACAGAGCCCCCTCGGCCCAGGCCTCGCTGCGGGGAGACCTGGTGTCTGGGTGGAGTGGGCGCCCGCCAGCAGCGGGGTAAAGTTTAGGTGAAGTTCCCAGCTCCCAGGCGAAATCCCAGCTTCGTCCAGGAGCCAGGTCCCGGCTGAGCGTCCACTGGCCGTCTGGGGAGGAAATTTCCCACCCATCCAGTCCCTGGTCTGCAGAGGAGAGGAGAGCTGAGCAGGGCGGCGGACAACCAAGCCGGCCCCGCAGACTCTGCAGGGCTGGAGAGCTGCAGCCGGGTGTGCGGTCCTGTTCCCGGGAAGGCCCGGGCCCTGTGGGGGGCCCTCCCCCTTCTAAGACCGCCGTCCAGTTGAAAGGCAGGTCAGGCGCCTGTGGATGTGAGCGGACGCCGGTGGGGATCAGCCCATGCGGCAGGTCCAGACAAGGCTGACGGCTGCCCCGGCCACAGGACGCCTGGAGGCCCGTGCTCCCATCACCTCCGGCTCTGGCTGGGAGGTGGGTGCTGGCAGGGTCTTCAGACCCGCATGGAGCCCTTCCTTACGATGCCCGGGCAAAGCTGAACATTGCATCCACTCGCAGCCCCGGGCTCTGAGAGGGGACCTCGCCTCGGGGGCCCTCGACCTGGTGGGACCCAGGTGTGTCCCACCCCGTCCTGGGGGCTGAGCTTCTGAGCAGCAGGTCCTGTCATTTCCTTTCCTTTCTTTTTTTCTTTGGTACTGGGAATTGAATTGCAGGGCATGTAACCTCTGAGTTACAACCCCAGTTCTTTTTATTTTTATTATGAGACTTGCTGTGGCCTCTGGCTAAGTTCCTGAGGCTGGCCTTGAATCTGAGATTCTCCAGTTACAGCCTCCCACCTACTGGGATGACAGGCATATGACACTGTGCCTGGTGCAGTGGTTTCTTTAAATTGGTGGTACTGGGGGTTGAACCCAGGGCATTCTGTGTGTGTGTGTGTGTGTGTGTGTGTGTGTGTGTGTGTGTGTGTCTGGGGATGGAACCCAGGGGCATTCAACCTCTGACTACACCCCCAGCCCTACTTTTTTATTCTTTATGTTGAAACAGGGTCTCACTAAGTTGCGGACAGCCTCACTAAGTAGCTGAGGCTGTCTGTGAACCGCGATCCTCCTGTCTCAGCCTCCTGAATGCTGGGATTACAAGCGTGCGCCACCACGCCCGGCAGGAACCCAGGGCATTCCACCTCTGACCTATGCCCTCAAACCTGTTTTATTTTTTATTCGGAAACGGAGTCTTACTAAGTTGCAGAGTGTAGCACTACGTTGCTGCTGTTGGTCACTAACCTGCGAACCCCCTGTCTCAGTCTCCCAGGTATTACAGACCTGGGGCCCCGTGCCCAGCTCAGGGATTTCCTTGGAGCTAATTCATGTTAATTGATTCAGAGAGGAGGGGCCCCTGCGAGGTACTCTTGGGCCTAATCAGCAGAAAAGGCAAAAGGAGCCCCCTGTGGGCTGCCCCAGGGTGGGAGGGGGCTCGTCAGGAGCCCAGGGTGCAGAGATGACGGATGCCGGCTCTGGCTCCTCCGCTCTCCAGCCTGGGGACCCCAGGCAAGCTGGGAGCTCAGTGCCCCTTCTGTGAACTGGGGATGCCCAGGGCCAGGAGGCCCGGACACCTGGCACGGAGCCCAGGCTTGTGACTTATCAGTAAATGAAGCTGACCTGAACTGCAGTGGCCGCGTGTCCAGAGGGTGGCCCCTTGGCCCACTGGAGGAGGCGCTGTGACTCCTGAGCCCAGGGCTCTTCTGGCATGCTCTTATCTTTGTGATGTAGCCTATGGGACAGGCGTAGACTCCAGACAGGCACCTGACCAGTGCTCAGTCCCTTTCAAAGGTGTCCTGGGTGGGCATGGTGCACGCTCGTTATCCCAAATATTCGGGAGGCTGAGATAGGATCTCAGGTTCACAGCTAGCCTCAGCTACTTAGTGAGACCCTGCTTAAAATAAAGAATAAGCCTGGCGTGGTGGCGCACGCTTGTAATCCCCGGCTTGGGAGGCGGAGACAGGAGGAGGCAGAGACAAGAGGATAGTGCTGGTTCGAAGCCAGCCGCGCTGGTTTAAGAGACCTTGTTTCCAAATGAATAGGTTAAAAAATAGGTCTGGGAGTGTAGCCCATGGGAGTGTATCCTGGAGGTAGAAAGGCTTCCAGGAACCCCAGGACCACAAAAAAAAAAAAAAAAAAAAGAATAAAAAATAGGGCTGAGGGTGTAGCTTGAAGGTAGAATGCTCCTGGGTTCTATCCCTAGTACCACACAAACACACAAAAGAATTGTCCTGGGTGGGCATGGTGGTGCACACTTATAATCTCAGTATTAGGCTGAGATGGGAGGGTGTAGCTCAGAGATAGTGCACCCCTGGTTGGACCCTGGTACCAGACGGGGGGGGGGGGGGGGACAGGAGAGAGGTGTCATGGATGCAAGGATTCCTTGGAGGACCAAGAATTAGTGAATCGGGTATGGGAGTTCCCATCCAGCCGCGGCGGGCAGGGTCAGCGTGCGCCCCCGGGGCGGGGCAGGGCTGGGCAGCGGCCCACCTGCAGGACACTCCGGGCCTGGGAGCAGTCGTGAGTCAGGACAGGGTTTGGCACTGCTGAGCAGCTCGGAACCTGTAGCTGTGATTCAGGTTCTGTGTGCGGTGGGCAGGTTGCAGGGAGAGGTGAGCCGCAGACAGGGCCTGGGCGTCCAGGGCTGGGCACGCCCTGCGGCTCAGCGCGCTCCCTCTCCTCTCCTCTCCTCTCCTCTCCTCTCCTCTCCTCTCCTCTCCTCTCCTCTCCTCTCCTCTCCTCTTCTCCTCTCTCTCTCTCTCTCTCTCTCTCTCTCTCTCTCTCTCTCTCTCTCTCTCCATTTGCTGAGCACCTTCCAGATCTCTGGCTTTATTTTATTTTATTTTGGTGGTACTGGGGGGTGGAACCCAGAGGCTTTCTACCTCCGGGCTATACTCCCAGACCTTTTTTTATATATTTTTTTGGAGACAGGGTCTCACTAAGTTGCTGAGAGCCTCACTAAGTAGCTGAGGCTGGCTTCGAACCCGTGTGATCCTCCTGTGTCAGCCTCCCAAGCGCGGGGATTACAAGCGTGCGCCACTGCGCCCGGCCAGATCTCTGGCTTTAATGTCACTGTCTCAGAAAAGGTTTCTTTGGCCCCTGTGAATATTCCCAAGGCCACGCCTATTTTTATTATTATTGCTATTAAATTACTATTATTAATTTTTTGTGGTACTGGAGATTGAACCCAGGGGCATTCTATCTTAGGGCCACACCCCCAGTCCTATTTTTTTACTCTTTATTTTGAAACAAGGTCTCACTAAGCTGCAGAGGGCCTCACTAAGTAGCTGAGGCTAGCCACGAACCTGCAATCCTCCTGTCTCAGCCTCCCAAGTACTGGGATTACAAATGTGAGCCACCACACCCAGCTTATTATTATTATTTTTTGTTTTGTTTTTTTGTGGTACTGGGGATGGAACCCAGAGGCTTTCTACCTCCAGGCTACACTCCCAGACCTATTTTATACTTTATTTAGAAACAGGGTCTCACTAAGTTGCTGAGAGCCTCACAAAGTAGCTGAGGATGGCTTTGATCCTCCTGTCTCAGCCTCCCAAGGGCGGGGATTACAAGCGTGCGCCACCACACCCGGCTTCTTCTTCTTTTTCTTCTTCTTCTTCTTCTTCTTCTTCTTCTTCTTCTTATTATTATTATTATTATTATTAATTATTATTATTTTATTATTCTTTTGTGGTACTGAGGATTGGAGCCAGGGCCTTTTTATTCATGTTATTATTACTTTTTGTGGCACTTGGAATTGAACCTGAGGGCATTTTTCTGAGTTACACTCCAAGCCTTTTATTTTTATTTTTATTTTTTTGTGTGGTACTGGGGGTGGAACCCGGGGGCTCTCTATCTCCGGGCTATACTCCCAGACCTTTTTTTTTTTTTTTGGTGGTGGTGGTACTGGGGTTCCTGGAAGCCCTTCTACCTCCGGGCTACACTCCCAGACCTATTTTATATATTTTTTTATTTGGAAACAGGGTCTCTTAAGCCAGTGGGGCTGGCTCGAACCAGCGCGATCCTCCTGTCTCTGCTTCCCAAGCGCGGGGATTACAAGCTTGCGCCACCACGCCCAGCGCTCCCAGCCCTATTTTATACTTTATTTGGAAACAGGGTCTCACTAAGTAGCTGAGGCTGGTTTCGAACCTGCGCGATCCTCCTGTCTCAGCCTCCCAAGCGCGGGGATTACAAGCGTGCGCCACCACGCCCGGCTTACTATTATTGAGGTGCTCGAGTCCGCACCCAGGGCAGCACTATACCACTGAGCTCTGTGTGGTCCTATCTTTTTCTGTTCCTTCCTTCCTTCCTTCCTTCCTCCCTCTTTCTTTCTTTCTTTCTTTCTTTCTTTCTTTCTTTCTTTCTTTCTTTCTTTTTTCTTTCTGTACTGGAGGTTGAACCCAGAGGCATTCTACCTCTGAACTATGCTCCCAACCCTATTGTGTGTGGAGGGGTACTGGGGATGGAACCCAGGGGTATTTCTACCTTTGAGCTAAACCCCCAGCCCTATTTTTTATTCTTCATTTTGAAACTGGGTCTCACTGAGTTGTAAAGGGCCTCAACTAAGTAGCTGAGGCTGGTCAGGAACCTGCGATCCTCCTGTCTCAGCCTCCCAAGTACTGGGATTACAAGCGTGCGCCACCACGCCGGGCTTTCTGTCTTCTCTCCTATCAGAGGGCCCGCCTGGTCTTCCCTGGTTCACGGGCAGTCCCCGGAGCTACAGCGGCAGGGCCGGCAGGGCGGGTCTCCGGTGAGCCCAGGACGGGGGTGGGGGTCCCGAGCTGGAGCTCACGGGTGCAGGTGCACGGGTCTACACAGCTGTCTTGATACCGTGGACACCGCGAACGCCGTCCCTGAGCAGAACCCGGCCCTGCACACGGGCTGCCCCTCACGGATAATGTATTTCAGGCTTTCGCTAACCCGGAGGATGCTCAGAGACACGGAGGCCCCCAATACTGCCGGAGTGACCCCGACGTGGAGCGCTGCCTCAGGTTGGTAGCCCGTCCTGCCCATCCTGCCGTCCACTGCTGTCCTTGAGAGCCCGTGAGCGCGGGGCGAGGACCGTTTACTCAGGGCTGCCTGCCTGGCTGGCTGCCTCCCTCCCTCCCTCCATCCCTCTCTCTCACTGTGGATTGAACTCAGGGACATTCTACCTCAGCACTGCTTCTAGTTTTTTTTTTTTTTTTTTGTGGTACTGGGGTTCCTGGAAGCCCTTCTCCCTCGGGCTACACTCCCAGACCTTTTATTTATTTATTTGGAAACAGGGTCTCGTAAGCCAGCGAGGCTGACTAGGGACCTGCGCGATCCTCCTGTCTCCGCCTCCCAAGCGCGGGGATGACAAGCGTGCGCCACCACGCCCGGCTGCTTCTAGCTTTTAAATTTTTTTTTATTTTGAAACAGGGTCTTGCCTAAGTTGCTGGGGCTGGCCTTGAACCTGTGTCAGCCTCCTAAGTACTGAAGTTACAGGTATGCCCACCACACCTGGCCACTGGTTTAATTTCTCTCCTCCTTCTTCTTCCTCTTCCTCTTCCTCTTCTTCTTCTTCTTCTTCTTCTTCTTCTTCTTCTTCTTCTTCTTCTTCTTCTTCTCTCTCTCTCTCTCTCTCTCTCTCTCTCTCTCTCTCGTGGTGGTACTGGGAATGGAACCCAGGGCCATTCTACCTCCAAGCTACACCCCAGCCCTATTTTTTATTCTTCATTTTGAAACAGGGTCTCACTGAGTTGCAGAGGGCCTCGCTAAGTAGCGGAGGCTGGCCATGAACTGTGATCCTTCAGTCTCAGCCTCCCAAGTACTGGGATTACAAGCGTGTGCCACCACGGGCCACCCTGTTTTATTTTGAAACAGGTTCTTTCTGGGTTGCTGAGGGCCTCACTAAGTAGCTGAGGCTGTCCAGGAACATGCAATCCTCTTGTCTCAGCCTCCCAAGTACTGGAGGCGCCCAGCTTCAAGAATCACCCTTTCTCGTGGCTCTGGGCTGCTTTTCCCAGTGAACACAGGGACTGTTTGTGACCACAGAAGAGCCCGTTCATTGTAGCCGCAGAATCTGTGCTGGACTCTGACGAATGGTGGACCCACAGCTTCCCCACCAGGGCCGCCTTTGGGCTTTTCTGTCTCTCTTATGAACAGAGTGTAACAGCCGGGCATGTTGGCGCATGCTCAGAACCCCAGTCCTTGGGAGGCTGAGACAGGAGGATCGCACGGGTTCGAAGCCAACCTCAGCTGCTTAGTGAGGCTCTCAGCAACTTAGTGAGACCCTGTTTCCAAATAAAATATAAAAAAAAGGTCTGGGAGTATAGCCCAGAGGAAGAAAGCCTCCGGGTTCCACCCCCAGTAACACACACACACACAAAAAGAGACCCTGTTTTCAAATAAAATATAAAATAGGTCTGCAAGTGTAGCTCGGAGGTAGAAGGCCCCTGGGTTCCATCCCCAGTACCACCAATAAATAAATAAATAATAAAAATAAAGAATAGCTGGGTGCGGTGGCACTTTTTTTTTTTTTTTTTTTTTTGGTGGTACTGGGGTTCCTGGAAACTCTTCTACTTCAGGGCTACGCTCTCAGACCTATTTTTATACTTTTTTTAAAATTTGGAAACAGGGTCTCTTATGCCAGCACGGCTGGTTTCGAACCTACACAATCCTCCTATCTCCGCCTCCCAAGTGCGGTGATTACAAGCGTGCGCCACCATGCCCGGCTGGTGGCACTTTCTTTTTTTTTTTATTTTGGTGGTACTGGGGGTGGAACCCAGGGGCTTTCTACCTCCGGGCTATACTCCCAGACCTTTTTTATATTTTATTTGGAAACAGGGTCTCACTAAGTTGCCGAGAGCCTCACTCAGTAGCTGAGGCTGGCTTCGAACCTGCGCGACCCTCCTGTCTCAGCCTCCCAAGCGCAGGGATGACAAGCGTGCACCACCACGCCCGGCTGGTGGCACTTTCAATCCCAGCATTCGGGAGGCTGAGGCCAGAGGTTCACAGTTCACAGACAGCCCCAGCTACTTAGTAAGGCCCTTTGCAACTCTGTGAGACCCTGTTTAAAAAAAAAAAGACGGGTGTATTCATTCGAGTCACCCCTTCATGCCAGTCAGGTATGGAGCTGTACCTATCCTCTGTATTTCTTTCTAATAAACTTCTTTAAATCTTAAAAAAAAAAAAAAAAAGACAAGCTGGGTGTGGTGGCGCACGCTTGTAATCCCAGAATTTGGGAGGCTGAGCAGAAGGATCGCGCAGGTTCGAAGCCAGCCTCAGCTACTGAGTGAGGCTCTCAGCAACTTAGTGAGACCCTGTTCCCAAATAAAGTATAAAAAAAGGTCTGGGAGTATAGCCCGGAGGTAAAAAGCCTCTGGGTTCCACTCCCAGTATCACCAAAGAAAATTAAAAATATAAAAAATAGGGCAGGGGGGTAGCTTGGAGGTCCAGTGCCCCTGGGTTCCATCCCCAGTCCTACAAAAAATAAAAATAAAAGTAAACTGGGGCTGGGAGTGTAGCTCAGAGGTAGAATGCCTGTGAGTTCAATCCCCAGAAACACACACACACACACACACACACACACACACACACACACACACACACACGAGGCGGTGTAAAATTCCATCAGAGAGTAAGCGTTCTTTCCGCAGGGCAGGCTGACGGTGAGGTCTGCTCGGCCACCGCGCGCCAGCAGGGAATGGGAGCCGGCAGGGCTGAGCCAGACGCGCTGTCTCCCGGTGCCTCCTGCGTGCCCGAGCTCAGTGCCCCAGCTCAGTGCCCCAGCTCAGTGCCCCAGCTCAGTGCCCCAGCTCAGTGCCCCAGCTCAGTGCCCGAGCTCAGTGCCCCAGCTCAGTGCCCCAGCTCAGTGCCCGAGCTCAGTGCCCCAGCTCAGTGCCCGAGCTCAGTGCCCCAGCTCAGTGCCCCAGCTCAGTGCCCGAGCTCAGTGCCCCAGCTCAGTGCCCCAGCTCAGTGCCCCAGCTCAGTGCCCCAGCTCAGTGCCCGAGCTCAGTGCCCCAGCTCAGTGCCCCAGCTCAGTGCCCGAGCTCAGTGCCCCAGCTCAGTGCCCCAGCTCAGTGCCCCAGCTCAGCACGTCCCCGCGCGTCCCGGGCGGAAACGGGCAGGCCGCTGCCACTAAAGTCAGGGCTTCTCTGAAAAGAAGGTGTGTGGGTTTTCCGTATGTTTCTCTTAACCACTGACGATAAGATACACACTTGTGGTTTAAAAAAATCACAAAGCTGTGTCAGAGGAAGTGGAGTTCCTTGCTATTCTACTCTCTTTCTGTCTCTCTTTCCTTCTTTCTTTTTCTTTCTTTTGATTTTGTGGTGCTGGGGATGGAGCCCAGGAGCCTTCTACCTCTGAGCTATACCCCCAGCCCTATTTTTTTTTTTTTTTTTTTTTTGGTGGTACTGGGGGGGGAACCCAGAGGCTTTCTACCTCCCGGCTATGCTCCCAGACCTTTTTTATATTTTATTTGGAAACAGGGTCTCACTAAGTTGCTGAGAGCCTCACTCAGTAGCTGAGGCTGGCTTTGAACCTGCGCGATCCTCCTGTCTCAGCCTCCCAAGGGCGGGGATGACAAGTGTGCGGGCACCACGCCCGGCTCCCCCCCCCCCCGCCCTATTTTTTATTCTTTCTTTATTTATTTTTTTGCAGTACTGGAGGTGGAGCCCAGGGCCTTTTCTACCTCTGGGCTATACTTCCAGACCTATTTTTTTTTATATATTTTATTTGGAAATGGTCTCACTAAGTTGCTGAGAGCCTCACTAAGTAGCTGAGGCTGGCTTCGAACCTGTGTGATCCTCCTGTCTCAGCCTCCCCAAAGCCACCACGCCAGGCTGACTTAAGTTTTCTGTGCAGACAGGAGGGTGGACCTGAGCATGGTAAACCCTGGTTTAATATTTAACTAACTGCCTCCCGGGTCTCCCTCTCCGGCTCTGGCCAGTTCTGCAGTAGCAGAGAGCAGGACAAGACTCTTGGCCATGAGCCCCCAAGTTTCCATGATACTCAGGGGGTGGAGGAGGAGCCCCAGGGACCCGCTCTGCCCACTGCGCACACGGGCCCCCGTGGAGCTTCACCGATGGACAGAAAGCATTCCCGGATAAGAGGTTTTCTTTTTCTTTTTCTTTTTTCTTTTTTCTTTCTTTTTTTTTTTTTTTGTGGTACTGGGGGTGGAACCCAGAGGCTTTTTACCTCCGGGCTATACTCCCTGACCTTTTTTATATTTTATTTGGAAACAGGGTCTCACTAAGTTGCCAAGAGCCTCACTAAGTAGCTGAGGCTGGCTTCGAACCTGCGAAATCCTCCTGTCTCAGCCTCCCAAGCGCGGGGATTACAAGTGTGCGCCACCACGCCCAGCTACCAGGTAAGAGGTTTTCAGAGCCGGGCATGGTGGGACACTTGTAATCCCAGCATTCAGGAGGGTTTTTTCCCCAGTACAGCTAAAAGAAAAGAAAAAGGAAACATTAAGTCTTGGAGCATAAATCAGCCTTGCAGGTTAGCACACGCTGGAGCCAAAATTTGTTCCTGGGAGGAACGGTGGGGCCAGGTTTGAAGGCTAGAACCAGCCACCTTCTTCCCTGACCGGACACTGATCCACATTGCCCGGCAATGGGTGTTTTCACCAAAAATCTGTGTGTATGAAACTGCAGGGAAGGGGCCGCCCAGGTGTCCTCACGGAGTGCAAAGGTGACCCAAGAATTGGAATATCCCTGTCCATTTGGCACGTGTAGACTCTTTCTTTCTTTCTTTCTTTCTTTCTTTCTTTCTTTCTTTCTTTCTTTCTTTCTTTGTGGTACTGGGGATAGAACCCTTCTCCGGGCTACACTCCCAGACCTATTTTACATTTTTATTTGGAAACAGGGTCTCTTAAGCCAGCGTGGCTGGCTTCGAACCTGCGTGATCCCCCTGTCTCCGCCTCCCAAGTGCGGGGATTACAAGCGTGCGCCACCGCGCCCGGCCAGGCTTATTTTTCTATTTGGTACTAGGGATTGAATCCAAGAGTGTCTATCTCTGAGTTAGACCCCAGCCTACTCTTCCTTTTTTTTTTTTTTTTTCGGTACTGGGGATGGAATCCAGGGGCATTCTACCTCTGAGCTACACCCCCCAGCCCTATTTTTTTATTCTTTTCTATCTTGAAATAGTCTCACTAAGTTGCCAAAGGCCTCACTAAGTAGCTGAGGCTGGCCTCAAACTCAGATCCACCTGTCTCAGCCTCCCAAGTACTGGGATTTCAAGCGTGTGCCACCACTTCTGGCTCCTATTTTATTTTATTTATTATTATTATTATTATTATTATTATTATTATTATTACTATTTGCTGTACTGGGGATGGAACCCAGGGGCATGTCTACCTTCGAGTTACACCCCCGGCCCTATTTTTTTTTTTTTTGAAACAGTCTCACTGTATTGCAAAGGACCTCAGTAAGTAGCTGAGGCTGTCTGCAAACAGCGATCCTCCTGTCTCAGCCTCCCAAGCACGTGCGCCACCACGCAGGTGACTTACCTTTACTAGGATGACACACTTCTCCCCAGCGCCTGGCTAGGGACTGTCTCTCCTCGGATCCCAGATGGGGAGGGGGGCTCTTCCCCGCGGCCTCCTGAAGACGTCCCACCGCCTCCTACCCCCAGCCCTGTGCCCACCCCCACGCCTGGCCCTGGGGGCGCACTGTCCCTGGCCCCCCAAAGCCCATCTGCACTCTGCACTCCCCTCTCCCCACCGTCTCCGGGATTGGCCCTGTTTGCTCTTCCTGTACTGAGATGATCTCAGCAGCTTCCTGAAAATGGATTCACTCTTAAAATATGAGCTCAGGCCTTGAGAAGTGTCCGAGCGAGCGGATGGTCTTGGCCCCTAGCCACGGGCGAGGCCCCAAGCTTCCCGAGGAACCCGACTGTCGGTGACCGCTCCTCGGTGGCACCACCTTGTGGCCGTGCGGGAGACTCACCTCGTTTGGGGGGCGCGCTGGGAGTTTGCGGTGGGTTTGCCGAGTGCCCCTCAGGGATGTACGCAGCCCATGTCCCTAGGATGGGACACTTGCTGTGTCTTCCTTCAAATAGGGCACGGGACTTGCTTGTTTGGGGAGTGGCTCCGGCCACAGCCCTTGAGTCTCCAACCCCTTTGCTTCCCAGGCAAGACCTGTCCTGCCCAGCGGAGCTGGGTCACAGGGTTAGGATTGGGGAAGCCGGCGTGGTGTGACGCGCTTTTTAATCCCAGCATCTGGGAGGCTGAGACAGAGGATCATGGTTCACAGACAGCTCTGCAACTCAGTGTGACCCTGTTTCAAAATAAAGAATAAAAAATAGGACTGGGGGTTGTGGCTCGGAGCTACAATGCCCATGGGTTCAATCCTCAGTACCACACACACACAAAAAAAGATGGGAGAGAGGGAGGAAAGGCTGGTGTGTCAGAGAGAGAGAGAGAGAGAGAGAGCGAGAGAGAGAGAGAGAGGGAGAGGGAGAGGGAGAGGGCTGCTGCTATATTCTGAGAAAGACCCAGAATGTGCTGAGTTTGCAGGAGTCTCCATACACCAGGGGCATGCTACCTCAGAGCTACACCCCCTGCCCTATTTTTTATTCTTTATTTTGAAACACTGAATTGCAAAGGGCCTCACTAGTAGCTGAGGCTGTCTGCGAACAGCGATCTTCCTGTCGCATCCTCCCCAGTGCTGGGATTACGAGCGCGCGCCATCACGCCGGCTGGCTTGATCTTTGACGTGTGGGACACGTCCTCCCTCCCGGAAGAGAAGGCCGATCATTAGCTGGGGTCATGGAGGATGTGAGCGGGCGCGGAACAGAAGTAGAGGGCGTTCCCCATCTTGGCCGGTTCTTTACTTGTGTGCGTGTGAGACACTGGGAATTGAACCCAGGACATTCTACTTCAGAGCTAGACCCCCAGCTCTATTTTAGTTCTGTTTTGAAACAGTCTTGCTAGTTCAGTGAGTCTCACTACAAAGCTTGGTCATTTATCTACAGCAGGGTTGCACACGGCCCTCCGCCACCCTTCCGCGCACACTTGAATACTTGCCTGGCCGAGGTCTGGGCCAAATGCTGTAATTCCCAGCATGCACCGCCACACCTGGCTTCTTCTAATTCCTGGAAAGATGGCGCTTAGATATGGGGCAGAGGAGACTGAGCCAGGCGCTGGGGAGGGGCCTCAACCCTGGAGGAGGGGGCCAGGCCTCACGGATTCCATGCGTTCCTTTCAAGCTCCCGCTCCACCCTGAGCCCTAAGTTTTCCCGCTTGGTGTCCAGGGGCCAGAGGAGATGGTGGGGTCCGCACAAGCCTGAGGCCACGGGGCGGGAGCCCCGAGCCGGCTGCCCTTTGCCTGCCCTTTGTCTGCCAAAGGGGCCGTGGACATCCAGCTGCTTGGGGGCAGAAGCCTGAAGCGCAGCCCTCTTCATTCACTCAGGCCTGGCCTTGTCCTGGCCATGGAGGGATCCCAGCGTCGGGCCCCCAACACAGGTGAGCCCTATGCTGACCACACCCCTCTTCTCCCCAGAGCCCACCGGAACGACATGGAGACCATCTACCCCTTTCTCTTCCTGGGCCTCGTCTACTCCTTCCTGGGGCCTCGCCCTCTCGTGGCCTGGGCGCACTTCCTGGTCTTCTTCCTGGGCCGCGTGGTGCACACCGTAGCCTACCTCGGGAAGCTGCCGGCGCCCACCCGCTCCGTGGCCTACACCCTGGCCCAGCTGCCCTGCGTCTCCATGGCCCTGCAGGTCATCTGGGAAGCCGTGCGCCACCTCTGACCACAGTGGACCTCCTCCACCACCAGACTTGGGGGTGAGAGCCGCCGCCGCCCTGTGGACTCGGCCCCCCTCGGGTTTCCTCCCCCCCCCCCCCCCGGCAGAGCATCCTGAGCCCAGTGCCCTGCGTGTGCAGGTGTGTGCATGTGTGTGCCCGCGGAGCGTCTCCTATTATTTTGAGATGTGTGTGGTTCTTAATCATTAAATAGCAGTGTCCGGCCCAGCGGCACCGCCCGGCCCTTACGGACTTACTTGTTCCTGGGGTTCCTCTTCCCCGGCTGGCTGGACACTCTGGCTTTACTGAGCATTCGTATCATTATTAATTGTTATTATTATTAGTAGTAGTAGTAGTCCTGGGGATTGAACACAGGGGCATTCTGCCTCCAAGCTACACCCACAGCCCTTTTTAAACTTTGAAACAGGGTCTTCTTTTGGGGGGGGGATGCTGGAGAGGGAACCCAGGGGAATTCTACCTCTGAGCTCCACCCCAGCCCTATTTTTTTTATTCTTTATTTTGAAACAGGGTCTCACTGAGTTACAGAGGGCCTCACTAAGTAGCTGAGGCTGGCCTTGAACCTGGATCCTCCTGACTCAGCCTCCCAAATCCTGGGATTACAAGCGTGCACTACCACGCCCCACTCTTCCAAACTCTTGTCCCAGCTCCCCACGTACTGGGTTTCCAGTGCATGTCCACTCCTGGATTTTACTGGGCATTTTGGCCAGTGGGTGTTTGGGGCCAAACTGGCAGGACGGTTTCTGGTGAGCACCTGCTGCCTCCTGGCTGGTAGAAAGCCCCAAAGACGCACTGCTCGGCCGCCCTGGGAGCGGCAACACTGCCCCCTGGTGGTGAGCTGACATCTCTGCTCCCAGCGGCTGCGCCCAGCAGGAGAGAACTTGGAAGACCAGGGCTTGTATGCAGCGCTTGCTGTTTGCTAAGCATTGGACTGGACAGAGTTCTTACTCCTTCTTTTACCCATGCAATCCTTAAAATAATCCTAGGATGAAGGCATTTTTGCTTTTTATTTTATTTTTATTTTTGGTGGTACTAGGGTTCCTGGAAGCCCTTCTACCTCCAGGCTATCCTCCCAGACCTATTTTTACATTTTTATTTGGAAACAGGGTCTCCTAAGCCAGCGCGCGCGGCTGGCTTCAAACCTGCGTGATCCTCCTGTCTCTGCCTCCCCAGCGCGGGGATCACAAGAGTGCGCCACCACGCCTGGCCATTTTTGCTTTAGAGGAGAAAGTTAGGGTCTGGGGAGAGCTGTGACTTGCACGGCTTCTCTGAGCTCGGGTGTGCCGGGGCCGGAGGAGACCCCAGGGGCAGGGGCCGTCCAGGAGGCCGGCTCGGGGGCATCTGTATATTTCTGATTTTCCTCCTGGGCTGTGAGGGCAAAGCGCCCTTCTTGGAACCAGCCCCGTTTTCCAGAGCTGGGGCATCCGTCACCCGTGGCAACCGCAGGAGTTGGAGCCTGGATGACAGGCTGCACCCCCTCCCCAGCCCTGTGCACCCCTTGTTCATCTACCACGTGGTACCAGGGCAGCACCGGGAGGGTATCACGGGCGGTGGGCAGGGACAGCAAACTTCCCAGGGGACAGGAGGCCTGAGCCCTGTTCTGCGGGCTGACCAACTCTTGGGGGTGGGGAAAGGCAGGGAGGGGCCACCTGGCTGCATCCTCAGCCCCAGGGAGGCAGTGCCCACCCCCGCACCAGGTGAGCTGTGGGGCCAGGGCCGGGGCAGTCACTCCTGCTGACCCCAGCCGCCACACGAGCATAAACCTTTGGCTCCCTGGGGCTGCCTCCTCCCTTCACCCCGGGCTCAGGAAGTATGTCCCCCAGCCCACTGCCTGTGGTGGGGTGGGGGTGCGGGCAAGGCCGTGGGCCTTTCAGCTTCAGCCAGGGACATGGCAGCTTAGGGCCTGGGAAGCTGGCCTTTGGGGGCTTCTGATGGGGCCGGTGTTGGGGGACATCTCCCAAGGTCTGAGTGAGCAGGGGAGGCTGGGTTCCAGCTGGGGTTCATGTAGATGCCAGGGGATAGGGCTGTCCCCTTCAGAGTGTGACTCCTTCAGTCCCTCAGGGCATGGCTTAAGAGAAAGTCCAACACACACACAGATATATAAATAAATATGCATAAAAATATGTAAGCCAGGCATGGTGGCACACACTTGTAATCCCAGCATTCGGGAGGCGGAGACAGGATCACAGCTTTGCGGCCCGCCTCAGCTACTTAGTGAGGCCCTCTGCAACTTAGTGAGAACCTGTTTCAAAATACAGAATAAGCCGGGTGTGGTGGCGCACGCTTGTAATCCCCACACTTGGGAGGCTGAGACAGGAGGATCGCATGGGTTCAAAGCCAGCCTCAGCTACTTAGTGAGGTTCTCAGCAACTTAGTGAGACCCGGTTTCCAAATAAAGTATAAAATAGGTCTGGGAGGGGTATTCATTTCGAGTCACCCCTCCATGCCAGTCTGGTATGGAGCTGTATTTCTATTTTTTGTATGTCTATCTTTTCCTCTTTTTTTCTGTTTTTTTTTTTTTGGTTTCTTTCGGGATTTTTTTCAGGAAATTATTCCCAGGGGTCTAACAAAGATCCCTGGGGGCAGTTTCCCAATCCGTAACATTTTTAACCGTAACATATTTGGCGCCCACGCGGGGCTGACTCTGTTTTGGATCCAATCCGTATCGTATTTGGCGCCCCAACGTCTTTTTCAAGTCACCCCTCCGTGCCAGTCTGGTGTGGGGCTGTATTTCTATTTTCTGTATTTCTGCCTTTCTAATAAACTTCTTTAAATCTTCAAAAAAATAAAAAAGGTAAAATAAAATAGGTCTGGGAGTATAGCCCAGAGGTAGAAAAGCCCCTGGATTCCACCCCCAAGTACCACCAAAAAAATAAATAAATAGCCGGGGGTGTGGTGGTGCACGCTTGTAATCACTGCGCTTGGGAGGCGGAGACAGGAGGATCGCACAGGTTCAAAGTCAGCCTCAGCTACTTAGTGAGGCTCTCAGCAACTTAGCAAGACCCTGTTTCCAAATAAAATATAAAAAAGGTCTGGGAGTATAGCCCTGAGGTAGAAAACCTCTGGGTTCCACCCCCAGTACCACCCCAAAATAAATAAATAAATAAAGAAAGAATAAAACATAGGGCTGGAGATGTGGCTTGGAGGTAGAATACCCCGGGTTCCATCCCTAATACAGAAAAAAAGAAAATGGGGTTAGGTATGTAACTCAGAGGTAGAATGCTCCTGGATTCCATCCCCAGGACCAAAAAAAAAAAGAAAAAAAAGAAAAAGAAAAAAAAAGAAAAGAAAAGAAACAGGGTCTCAAAAAATTGATGAGAGCCTCACTAAATTTCGGAGGCTGTCTTTGAACCTACACTCCTCCTGTCTCAGCCTCCCAATGCTCTTTTTTATTGAGATCTGCTGTTTTTGTTAATTGTTTTTGTTGTTTTGTGGTACTGGAGATTGAATCCAGAGGTATTCTACGTCCAAGCCACAACCCCAGTCTAATTTTATTTTTTTGGAAACAGAGTCTTGCTAGGTTAATGAGAGCCTCCCAAGTTGCTAAGGCTGTCCTTGAACCTGTGACCCTCCTGTCTCTGCCTCCCAAGTCCTGGAATTACCAGCATGCACCTCCATGTCCAACTTTTTTTTTTTTTTTTTTTTTTTTTTTTTGGTAGTGGAGATGGAGCCCAGGGTCATTCTACATCTGAGCTGCACCCCCAGCCCTGTTTTTTTTTTTTTTTAATTCTTTATTTTGAAACAGGGTCTCACAGAGTTGCAAAAGGTCTCACTAACTAGCTGAGGCTGGCTGCAAACCATGATCCTCCAGTCTCAGCCTCCCAAATGCTGGGATTTCCAGTGTGCGCCACCACGCCCGGCTTGTAATTGGACTAAAACAGCTGTTTTGGTGCGCACTTGTCATCTCAGGACTTGGGAGGCTGAGACAGGAGGATCTTAGGTTCGAGGACAGCCTCAGCAACATTGCAAGACCCTGTTTCATTTTTTTTTCTTCTTCTTTTTTTTTTTTTTTTTTGCAGTACTGGAGGTGGAACCCAGGGGCTTCTCTACCTCTGGGCTACACTCCCCGACCTTTTTTTTTTTTTTTCTTTTTGGTGGTTCTGGGGGTGGAACCCAGAGGCTTTCTACTTCCGGGCTATACTCCCAGACCTATTTTATATTTTATTTGGAAACAGGGTCTCACTAAGTTGCTGAGAGCCTCACTAAGTAGCTGAGGCTGGCTTCGAACCCGTGCGATCCTGTCTCAGCGTCCCAAGCGCGGGGATTACAAGCGTGCGCCACCACGCGGGGCTCCCAGACCTATTTTATACTTTATTTGGAAACAGCCTCACTAAGTAGCTGGGGCTGGCTTCGAACCTGTGCTCCTCCTGTCTCAGACTCCCAAACGCTGGGATTACAGTGCGCCACCACGCCTGGCTGACCCTGTTTCAAATAAATAATAATTAATAATAATAATAATATTAATAATAAAGGGCTGGAGGAGTAGCTGAGTACAACCTTCAATACAAAAAGAAAAAAAATATCTGCACGGCCCTTGGCTTTTCCCCGTTTTGAATTATTTCTCAAGGCGAGCTGGGGGTGGAGGCACAGGCAGCAGCGCGCACTTTCCACCCCTGCTGTTCCTGCGCCGTGACCCCTGCGGGGGCTGGCGGTAGACTTGTTTCTTTTTCTTTCTTTCTCACTTTTGCTCACTAAGTAGCAGAGGCTGCCTGAGGACCTGTGATGCTCCCAGGTTTCTCTGCTTCAAGAGGGCTGGATGGGGACTGCGGCCGCCTGGGTTTCTGTGGGAATCCGCTCCCCGGGCCGGCGACTCCACGGCGCCCTCCAGGGGCGGGCCTCGGAAGCGCAGGGGCGGGAGAGCCGCCTGGCTTTGATCAGCGGGGCTCCTGAGGATGGAGGGCTCAGGGGCAGGGAAGCCCTGAACCTGGCGCGCGGGAGCGCATTGCCACCAGGTCAGAGGGCGCTCTGACTCCCTCCAATGGCATCCTCGTCCTGTGCTCCTCCGCCAGAAATACTGGGGTGCCCGTTTACCGAGACCTAGCCCCCTCTTCCGCGTCACAGGAGGAATCAGGTTCCATGGTCTCTGGGTTTGGTCTTTGTTTCCCGGGTTTGATTTGTTTTTATTTGGGGTTTTTTTGGGCACTGAGGATTGAACCCAGGGGTATGCCATCTCTGAGCTACACCTCCAGCCTTTTTTGGTTTGTGATTTTTTTTGGTTTCGTGCCATCCTGGGGATGGAACCCAGGGGCAATCTGTTTCCGAGCTACACCCCCTGCCCTATTATTTATTCCTTATTTTGAAACCGGGTCTCACTAAGTTGCAGAGAGCCTCACTACGTACCTGAGGCTGCCTGCAAACCGAAGCCGTGATCCTTCCGGTCTCAGCCCCTGTGCACCACCACGCCTGGCTTTATTTTTTATTCTTTATTTTGAAACAAGGTCTCACCAAGTTGCAGAGGGCTTCACTAAGTAGCTGCGGCTGGCCGGGAGCCCAGATCCTCCTGTCTCAGCCTCCCGAATGCTAGGGTTACAAGGGTGCGCCCCCAAACCCGGCTGGCTTTTGTTTCTTTGGTTGAGGTCTTTGTTTCTCTGGGTTGATTTTGGGTTTTGTTAGCTCAGAGGGGCACTCTACCTCTAAACTACACCCCCAGCCTTTTTGGGTTTTGCATTTTGAAACAGTCTCCCTAAGTTGCCAAGGCTGGCTTCAAACCTGTGAGCCGGTCTCAGACTCTTAAGTGCTAGGATTATAGGGGTTTTGGTTTTTGCAAGACCTCCCTCCTCCTCCTCCTCCTCCTCCTCCTCCTCCTCCTCCTCCTCCTCCTCCTCCTCCTCCTTCTTCTTCTTCTTCTTCTTCTTCTTCTTTCTCTTTCTCTCTCTCTCTCTCTCTCTCTCTCTCTCTCCTTTATTGCACATAAGAAATAAAAGCCGACGCACACAGTTTCCTCTCACGATCTCACTTGGCTAAGCGGGCACAGGCGGCGGTGGAGAGGACCCAGGTTCTCCCAGCCTGGACGGGGCCTTGGATACCTTGGCCTCATGGAAAAATGATATTCTGGGATGGCTGCCCGGGAAGCTGCCCACACAGCCTGCAATTAGGCCACAATAGCAGCAGCAGTGTTTAAATACTCTCTGTTTTACAGGGAGGGCTGCGGTGCCCCTCCCTGGCTTCCCGGAGCAACATGTGTAAACCATTACCCTGGTTTATTTTCTCTAGAGTGCTGAGGAGGAAGCCGCACTGACATCTTCGGGGTCTGTCTGGGCCAGCGCCTCCA
Organism: Muscardinus avellanarius; assembly: GCF_963383645.1. NCBI lineage: Eukaryota > Metazoa > Chordata > Mammalia > Rodentia > Gliridae > Muscardinus > Muscardinus avellanarius. Next base: position 6,982,809 of record NC_137799.1, read on the forward strand.
TGGGAACAGGGCCCCTGGCTTTTTCCAAAGCTCTTTCCTGGGACCCGTCTTCCAGGCCCCACCCCGTGGGACCCTGTCCTCAGCCCCAACCTTGAATTCATTTGTTGTTTTTTTGTTTTTATTTTGTGTGTGCGGTACTGGGGATGGAACCCAGGGGCATTCGACCTCTGAGCCCCTGCCCTATTTTTTATTCTTTATTTTGAAACCGGGTCCCACTGAGTTGCAGAGGGCCTCACTAAGTAGCTGAGGCTGGCCTTGAACTGCAATCCTCCGGTCTCAGCCTCCTGATACTGGGATGACAAGCCTGGCCAACTTTGAATTTTTGAGGCACCTCTTCGTAGGTGGAGACACAGGCTCATGGGGGGAGCTGGGCCCTGGCCAGGCCCCGGGAGGGCCCCTCCTCTTGCTGTCTCCCAGTTTTCTGCTTCGAAGGACAGAAGGGGTCACCACTCCAGGTGGCCATGAGGGCACTGCTCCCGGCCCCATGGGCCGGCCTGTTGCAGGTCCAAGTCTCCCAGGTGTGGGAGTGGGTGGGCTCTGCACAGGAGGACCCTGCTCACGCCAGTGTGGTCCTACACTCTTGCCGGGATTAAAGGACAGGCCAGAGCTGGGCATGAAGGTGCACACCTGTAATCCCAAGTGTTTGGGAGGCTGAGACAGGAGGATCATAGGTTTGAGGACAGACTCAGCAACATAGCAAGGCCTTCAGCAACCCAGTGAGACCTTGATTTTTTTTTTTTTTTCACTACTGGGGATGGAACTCAGGGGCATTTAACCTCCGAGTTACACCCCCTGACCCTATTTTTAATGCTTTATTTTGAAACAGGGTAGCCAGGCGTGGTGGCTCATGCTTGTAATCCCAGCATTTGGGAGGCTGAGACCGGAGGATTGCAGTTCGCAGACAGCCTCAGCTACTTAGTGAGGCCCTTTGCAACTCACTGAGACCCTGTTTCAAAATAAAGAATAAAAAATTGGGCAGGGGGTGAGCTCGAAGGTTGAATGCCTCTGGGTTCCATCCCCAGACCCGCAAAAAAAAAAAAAGAAAAGAAAAGAAACAGGGTCTCACTAAGTTGTAGAGGGCCTCAGTAAGTAGCTGAGGCTGGCCTTGAACCGGGATCCTGTCTCAGCCTCCATGGACAGTCCAGGGGTAGGTCCTTCCTCCAGCAAACCCCTCCACGGGTTGCCATGCACAAGACAACCTCTTGGTTCTAGAGGCAGCACAAAAGCCGCCTCAGCCACCTCCTGTCCTCCCTCACAGGCCCTCGCCTGTAATCCCAGTACTTGGGAGGCTGAGACCGGAGGATCACAGGTTTCAACGCCAGCCTCAGTAACTTAGCAAGACCCTGTTTCAAAATAAGAAATAAAATAGAGTTGGGGGTGGTGGAGCTCAGAGATAGAATGCCCCTGAGATTAACTCCCAGCATCACAAAAATAAATAATATTAAAAAATAAAGCCAGGCGTGCTGGTACATGCTTGTCATCCCAGCATTCAGGAGGCTGAGACCGGAGGATCGCCGTTCGCAGACAGCCTCAGCTACTGAGTGAGGCCCTTTGTAACTTAGTGAGATCTTGTTTCAAAATAAAGAATAAAAAATAGCCGGGCGTGGTGGCGCACACTTGTAATCCCCACGCTTGGGAGGCGGAGACAGGAGGATCGCGCAGGCTCAAAGCCAGCCGCTGGCTTGGGAGACCCTGTTTCCAAACAAAGATATAAAAGAGTGGGTCTGGGACTGTAGCCCGGAGGTGGAAGGGCTTCCAGGAACCCCAGTACCACACACACACACAAAAAAAGAATAAAAATATGGGACCAGGGATGTAGCTGGGAGGTCAAATGCCCCTGGGTTCCATCCCCAGACTCACAAAAATAAAGCCAGGTGTGGTGGCACATGCTGTAATCCCTGTACTTGGGAGGCTGACACAGGAGGACTGGGAGTTTGAGGACGACCTCTACAAGTAGTGAGACTCTCATCAACCTATCGAGATCCTCCGTGTTTCAAAATAAAAATAAAGCTGGGCGTGGTGGTGCACACTAATAATGCCAGCACTTGGGCGGCTGAGACGGGAGGATCACAGGTTCGCAACCAGCCTCAGCTACTGAGTGAGGCCCTCTGCAACTAGTGAGACCCTGTTTCCAAATAAAGAATAAAAAGACTGGGGATGTGGCTTGGAGGTCGAATGGCCCTGGGTTCAATACTCAGTACACGCACGTGCGCACACACACACACACGCACACGCACACGCACACGCACACACACACCAATCTGTAGTGTGGTTCAGCGGGAGGGTGCTGACCTAGCCCAGTGAGACTCTGAGTTTCATCCCTAGCACTGAAAAAAGAAAAGGCGAGGGAGGGGCCGTGGCTCGCGCAAGGCGTCCTGTGCTTTGGGCCTCTTTGAGGACGCCTGGAAGATGTGGCCTGTGCCTGGGGCTCCGGGCGTGTGGCACTGGGGACTGAATCGAGGAGCAGTCTATCTCTGAGCTACCCCAGCACTATTTTATTTTTTTTATTTGGAAACAGAGTCTCACTAAGTAGCTGAGGCTGGCTTCAAACCTGCGATCCTCCTGTCTCCGCCTCCCTACCCAGGGACATTTGACCTCTAAGCTACACCCCCTGCCCTATTTTATTATTTATTTTTGGTGGTACTGGGGTTCCTGGAAACCCTTCTACCTCCGGCTACACTCCCAGACCTATTTTTATATTTTATTAGGAAACAGGGTCTCTTAAGCCAGAGAGGTTGGCTTCGAACCAGCGCGATCCTCCTGTCTCCGCCTCCCAAGCACCGGGATTACAAGCGTGCGCCACCACACCTGGCCCTATTTTTTTTTTTTTAATTCTTTATTTTGAAACAGGGTCTCACAATAGCAGAGGGCCTCACTAAGTAGCTGAGGCTGTCTGCGAGCCGCAGTCCTCCAGTCTCAGCCTTCCGAATGCTGGGATTAGGAGCCTGAGCCACCATGCCCGGCACATATATATATATATATTTTGGAAACAGGGTCTCTGGCTTCCAACCTACACGATCCTCCTGTCTCCACCTCCCAAGCACAGTGATTAAAAGTGTGTGCCACCACGCCCGGCCTTATTTTTTATTCCTTATTTTGAAACAGGGTCTCGCTGAGTTGCAAGGGGCCTCACTAGGTAGCTGAGGCTGTTCACAAACCGCGATCCTCTGTCTCAGCCTCCCAAAGACTGGGATTACCAGCTTGCGTGTTCTACCACGCCTGGCTCTCTTTATTATTTTGAAACAGGGTCTCAGCAATTTGTTGAGTGGCTCGCTACATTGCTGAGGCTGGTCTCAAACCTGTGGCCCTCCTGTCTCAGCCTCCCACCTACTGCACCTGGCAAAGAGAAGGCTGAAAGTTCAACATCACCCCAAGATCCTCTGGCCAGTCAGGAATCCGCGGTCCCTCACGGGTCCCCGCGCAGGGTGGAGGGCCTGCTCCCTGCCCGGCTCTTGGGGGTCCCCGCTGGCTGAAGACAGGAGCGGAAGCCCAGGCCAGGGGCTCCTGCCCAACTCCCCCTCCCCGGCGCCCTGTCTGGAGACGGGACCAGAGTCAGATGCACTAGTGGACCGCTGCGGCTGCCGGCCCGGGTGGACGCTGGGGCGTCCCCAGCCCTGTCTCAGCAGCCACGACGGCTCGCTGCCCTCACCCACCCCCCTGCAACCTTTTGGGGTTTACAAAATGGTTTTATTTCTTATAAGACAAAAGCTTTTGGCTTTAACACACCGAGTAAACGCGGTCCCTGGCGGCTTCGGCTTGCCCTCCAGCCCGGGCCAGGGTCAAGAGCCAGGTCGCGGCCGCTGAGTCCGTGCTGAAGGAGCCGCAGCCCAGGCCCCAGGAGTCCAGGCCCGGGAGAGCAGCGGGCGGAGCCGGCCGGCCACTGCTCCGGCTGCCCCCCTTCTCCCGTCGTCAGAGCAGAGAAGCGGCGGGTCCCCGCTGCCGGCTCACGTGGGCACCTGGCTGTGGTGCAGACTGAACTCCTTGGCCTTGAGGCGGAGGCTGGCTATGCTGTCGGCCATGTTGGCTCCTGGGGTGGCTGGGCCGGAGCCCCCAGGGCTGTAGGGCGGCACGGAGCTGGGGATTCCAAGGAAACCATCAGGATGGCTGGCCCGCTGCTGGGCCCTCCTGCCCTCCCTACCCCCGGGCCTGGGCTGCGGGGCTGGGCTGGTGGGTTTGGGGAGTCAGGAGGCGAGGCACCCAGTGGGGCTGGGGTCCAGCGTTTTTACTTTTTTGGTAATGGAAATTGAACCCAGGGCTGTTCTACCTCTGAGCTATGCCCTCAGCCCCCCTCCTTTTTTTTTTTTTTCTTTTCTTTCTAGAAACAGGGCCTTGCTAGCCGGGCGTGGTGGCGCACGCTTGTAATCCCAGCATTCGGGAGGCTGAGGCCGGAGGATCGCGGTTCGCGGACAGCCTCAGCTGCTTAGTGAGGCCCTCTGCAACTCAGTGAGACCCTGTTTCAAAATAAAGAATAAAAAATAGGGCAGAGGGTGTAGCTCAGAGGTAGATTGCCCCTGGGTTCCATCCCCAGTACTACAAAAGAAAAAAAGAAAAGAAACAGGGCCTTGCTAAATTACTGAGGCTGGCCTCAAACCTAAGATCCTCCTTGTCTCAGCCTCCAAGTACTGGGACTGGAGGCCTGTGCACCACACCGGTGGTGCCTTCCCTGTTTCTCTTTCTTTCTTTCTTTCTTTCTTTTCTTTTCTTTTCTTTCCTTTTTTTTTTTCTTTGTACTGGGGCCGGAACCCAGGGGCATTCTATCTCCGAGCTACACCCCCAGCCATATATATATATTTTTTATTCTTTATTTTGAAACAGGGTCTCACTGAGTTTCAAAGGGCCTCGCCAAGTAGCTGAGGCTGCCCTCGTGCCACGATCCTCCCATCTCAGCCTCCCGAATGCTGGGATGACAAGTGTGCCCGCCCAGCGGCTCAGCCTTCTGATTCCTTTGCACCCTAGGACTCTCCCGGAGCTGGGCCTGGGTCTCCCGCGCACCTACAGCGGCGGAGGTGGACAGCAGCACCCCTGCTGGCTCTCCGGCCCCAGGTAAGGGGCAGCCTCCAGGACGGGGCCTCTCCCCAGCGCGGGTTCACCCAACTCGCGCTCCGCAGCACACTTGCTCCTGGACCCAGGTCCAAAGGCAACACGCAGGCTGTCCACTCTCAGGAGTACTGGACAGTATTCACAAGTACTGGGCTCCAAGTACCCCGGGTCCCCCCAGCCTGAAGGGGTCGGCTCTCACCTGTAGGGGGACGACGCCGGCCAGGAGAGATAATCTGGGCTCAGGGCGGTGGGCCGGGGGGCCACGGGCTGCTCGACGGCAGCCTCCTGGCTGTAGGACTTGAGCAGGGAGGCCGAGCGCGTGGCCAGCATGGCCCGCTCGTTCCGCCGGAACTTGGCGCGGCGGTTCTGGAACCAGACCTGCGAAAAGGGCGTGGTTAGCGGGTTCTGGGGTCAGGCAAGTCCTCGTGAACACGGGGGCGATGACCGGCCGGGCGGGCAGGTGTGCGCTCTCGAGCCCCTGGGTGCCCGCTCAGCCCAGCCCGGCTGTGCAGCGAGGCAGGAGCTCTGAGCCCCACCCGGCCAGCCCCACCCTTCAGAGTGGCTTGTTGTCAGGTACTTGGGAGGCTGAGACAGGAGGATCGCGCAGGTTCGAAGCCAGCCGCGCTGGCTTAAGAGACCCTGTTTCCAAATAAAAATATAAAATAGGTCTGGGAGTGTAGACGGGACTTCTTGTAGAAGGGCTTCCAGGAACCCCAGTACCACCAAAAAAAACAAAACAAAAAAAAGAATAAAAAATAAGCCAGGCGTGGTGGCACATGTTTGTAATCCCAGCATTCAGGAGGCTGAGACTGGAGGATCATATTTCGTGGACAGCCTCAGCTACTTAGCCCCTCCGCAACTTAGTGAGACCCTGTTTCAAAATAAAGAATGAAAAATAGGGCAGGGGGTGTAGCTTGGAGGTAGAAAGCCCCTGGGTTCCATCCCCAGACCCGCTATATATATATGTATATATGGCTGGGGGTGAAACTCAAAGTTAGAATGTCCCTGGGTACTGTACCACACACACACACACACACACACACACACTCACACACACTCACACACACACGAGCTGGGGGTGTAGCTTCCAGGTAGAATGCTTCTGGGTTCAATCCCAGTACCACACACAGAAAATAAATCAATAAATCAATAAAATCCTTTTATTTCAGGCTGTTCTAAGCATTTTACAAAAAATTAACTCCCTCAATTGTAATAGACCCCTACAAAATAGACCCATGTATCTTTTTTTTTTTTCTTTTGCAGTACTGGGAATTAAACTCAGGGGGAATTCTATCTTCACACCACATCCCCAGCCTTACTTCTTCTTCTTCTTCTTCTTCTTCTTCTTCTTCTTCTTCTTCTTCTTATTATTATTATTATTATTATTATTGCAGTTTTACCTCCAAGCTATACTCCTAGCCCTATTTTTTATTCTTTTTTCTTTTTTTTTGAAACAGGGTCTCACTGAGTTCCAGAGGGCCTAAGTAGCTGAGGCTGGCTGCGAGCCAGCGATCCTCCTGTCTCAGCCTCCCAAGTACTGAGGTTACAAGCGGGCGCCACCACGCCCGGCTATTTTTTTTTTTTTTTTTTAATTTTGAAACAGGATCTTGCTAAACCGCCGAGGTGCTCCCTAGATTGCAGAGGCCGGCCTCGGAGCCTCCTCCTGCTCGGCCTCCCGGTGCAGCCCGCCCGCCTCACCTGCACGCGCGCCTCGCTGAGGCTGACGCGCCGGGCCAGCTCCTCGCGCACGAAGGCGTCGGGGTAGTGCGTGCGCTCGAACACGCGCTCCAGCGCCTGCAGCTGGCTGCTGCTGAACGTCGTGCGGTTCCGCCGCTGTTTCTTCTTCCGCTTGGTCGCACCGCCTCGTCCTGGGCTGGGACACTCACCTGCAGAGAGGGCGAGGGTCAGCAGGTGCCCGGTGGCTCTCAAGCTTCCGTGACCCCTGCCCGGGGTGCAACCACCGCGGGGTCAGAACGCATCCCTTTAACTTAACCCTCATTAGTGCCGGTGTCTGTCCATCCATCCACTCATCCATCCATCCATCCATCCATCCCTGTATACATCCTTCCATCCACCCACTTATCCATCCATCCACCCATCCACTCACCCATCCATCCATCCATCCACCCATCCCTGTATACATCCATCCATCCACCCACTCATCCATCCCTCCATCCATCCATCCATCTACCCACCCACTTATCCATCCATCCATCCACCTACCCACGCACTTATACATCCATCCATCCCTCCATCCCTCCATCCATCCATCCATCCACTTACCCATCATCCATCCCTCCATCCACCTACCCACGCACTTATCCATCCATCCCTCCATCCACCCACCCACGCACCATCCTTCAACGCCTATGTACTAGCACCCACTCCATCGCAGGCGGGTGAATACCAGCTGCCAGGCCTTGCACCTCGAGCCCACTGTCTGCAAAAGAGCCCCGGGGGGGAGACCGGCTCCATCATGACAGCAACCTGGTCAGGGAAGGCCCAGGATGCGCCTGGCCCAGGCTCTGGGGCACAGTAGACTCTCCGTCTACGATCATGATGACTAACGACCTCGGCAGCAGCAGATGTAAAGAGCACTGCGAGCGGAAGCCGGGAGCACGGGGAGCGGGAGCCGGGAGCACGGTGAGCAGAAGCCCGGAGCTCCCGGCTTGCCAGCCCTCACATCACAGGCTGCTCACGGGCATCCTAGAGACAGGGCTGCGTCCTCCCCGCTCCTGGTCCACAGCACAGGAGCGTCAGGGCCGCCAGGACTTGGGCCCAGGGAAGTTGCTGGTGGGGGAGGGACTCGAACCCACAGCGCACACCAGGGCCTCATCCCGCCCAGTGCGCGCCCCCCTCCTGCTCGCCCCAGGGCTTGGTGCCAGGGCCAGGCTGGTGCTGGGGAGGGGCCAATTGCTGGGGTCCGTTCGCAGGAAAACGGGCCCTGAATAGACACCGATCGTGGCACCGTGGATCGCAAGCCCGCCGTGGGCCAGGCAGAGGAGGGGTCACAGCAGTCAGGGAGGCCCGGACGGACAGACGGTTCCCCAGCTGGGTGTGAGGGATGCGGGCAGCTGTCAGCGAGGCAGGCAGGAGCAGGAGGCCGGACAGAGGGCCAGAGACTTCCAGCAGGAGCGTCCCAGGCTCCCGGAGTTCGCGCTGTCACAGGACCCCGCAGAGCCCTGGGAAGGTGCCGGGTAGGCAGGCTCCCAGCACTGCGGCCGCCTGGGCCCCTCGAGGGGTGGGGGTTCCGCTGCTGTTTCGTGTGTGTGTGTGTGTGTGTGTGTGTGTGTGTGTGTGTGTGTACGTACGAGGATTGACCCCAGGGGCTTTCTCCCTCAAAGCTATACCCCCGGCCTTATTATTATTTTTTTAATTTTTAATTGAAACAGGACCTCTCTACATTGATGAGAATTTCACTATTTGCTGAGTCTGCCTTCTAACATGCGATCCCCCTGTCTCAGGCTCCCAAGTACTGGGATTACAAGTGTGTGCCACCACACCTGGCTTTTTGTTTATTTATTTATTTATTTACTTATTTATTTATTTTGTGGTACTGGAGATGGAACCCAGGGGCTTTCTACCTCTGGGCTACACTCCCAAACTATTTTATATTTTATTTGGAAATAGGGTCTCACTAAGTTGCTGAGAGCCTCACTAAGCAGCTGAGGCTGGCTTCGAACCTGCAGGAGCCTCCTGTCTCAGCCTCCCAAGTACTAGGATTACAGGCATGTGCACCATGCCTGGGTAAAATGCATGTTTTATTTATTTTTATTTATTTATTTATTTTTTTTTGCGGTACTGCAGATAGAACCCAGAGGCATTGTATCTCCAAGCTATACCCCCAGTCCTACTTTTTGTCTTTTTATTTTATTTATTTATTTATTTTGGGGGTCTGGGGATGGAACTCAGGGCCATTTGACCTCTGAGCTACACCCCCTGCCCTATTCTTTATTCTTTATTTTTGTGGAGGGCCTCACTAAGTAGCTGAGGCTGTGAACCGGGATCCTCTGGTCTCAGCCTCCCAAATGCTGGGATTTACAAACGTGCGCCACCATGCCCGGCTTTTATTCTTTATTTTGAAACCAGGTCTCACTGAGTTACAAAGGGCCTTGCTAAGTAGCTGAGGCTGTCCTCAAACCACGATCCTCCAGTCTCAGCCTCCTAAATGCTGGGATTACAAGCGTGTGCCCCCACGCCCGGCCCAATTTTATTTCTTATTCAAAAACAGGGTCTCACTAGGTTGCTGAGAGCCTCACTAAATTGCCAAGGCTGGCTTTGAACCTGTGATCCTCCTGTCTCAGCCTCCCAAATGCTGGGATGACAAGCGTGCGCCCCCACGCCCGGCTTTCTGGAGACGTTTTTTGATTGTCAAGCCTGAGGAAGGTGCACCTGAGATTCTATAGCAGAGGAGGGGTCGCTCCTAAAATCCCCAATACACGGGACAAGGCCCCACGGCCGGGGCTTCTTTGCTTCAAAATATTATCAACAGCACTGCGGTGGAGGAGCCCCGCTAGGGGGCTGTGTCAGTCTCCCCCTCTTTGTGGAAACACAAGAGACAGACACAGGGCAGTTCGGGCAGGGGGAGGGGACCGGGTGGCCCCTGGGAGCTGGCCTGGTGCCTGGACCGGCCCCCTAACTCCTCTCCTTGAAGAAGAGGCGAGGATGGACGAGAAAGTCCGGCGCCTGAGGGTTTCTTACCCGCACCCTCCACAGGGAAGAAACCCTAAACCCAGGCAGCTAGGGCCTGCGCTGAAAGCAGGAGGCCACCGATAGCCAAGAAGCAGAGATGGAAACTTCTGGAATACCAGCCATCCCAGAGCCGGCTTCGCCCTCCTGCAGGCAGTAAAGGCTGCTCGGGCACGCGCCCAACAAAGG